>NW_007577784.1:0-25518 GCF_000690725.1 Stegastes partitus
TTTCTCTATTGTGTCTCTGTGGGTCATGCTCACTTTGCATTCCCTAACTTGGATTATTTTAAACAGTTGTTTTCAAGCCCGACTGAAACTAAACACATCTGATTGGAGTCGCTGAGGGAGTTTGAGCATCCAGGCTACATGTGTTCTGTGGACTTGGCAATATCAGAAAATAAAATATTGTTTTTATTGAACATCATTTCAAGATGCACAGCAGGAAGTAGCATCTGTTTTCTCCTTAATGTGGTTCATGTTTTTATTATTAATGACAAAAGTTAAATGTTTCCAGAGTAACTACACTTGAATTAAATCTGCTTTATGGAACCTGAAGTTAAATCGAAGTCACTTCATGCAACAGACCCCTGGACAGTTTGTTTCCCTGCCAGCTCCTCTTAATCCCCGTAACTGATACTAAAAGTGTTTTTTTTTGTGTTGCGTAACCTGCCTGTCTACCGGTCCTGTCTCGTGCAAATGGGTTCAATTTGATTTGTGTCTGTAATGAGAAAAGAAAAAACACACACACACAGAGTCAGTGTTGCTGTTGGGGGTCTGTATTTGTTGAAACTTCAAGGTAACCAGTCAATCATCATCATCATCATCACACCAGCAAGTGCACTTCAGTTATCACATTCACAGTTTTGTGGCACGAGAGACTGCATGAGCGCGCGAGGGATACTTTCAGTTTGTGCTCACTATTTCACAATGACTCTACGGAAAATAAAAATTGAAGATCTTTGAAGAGCTGCGTCCCCACACGGCGACGTCCGGGCGTTCGAGATGAATATTTAGCACGTTGAATCCCTTTTCAAAGAAGACGCCACTCGTTGTTCTTGTGTTTTTTCCACAAAATTAAAAGGTAAGACATATATTTTGTGCAGTATGTCATTGGGCCCAGAAGGGAAGAAACACAAAGGGTGTGATCGGCGTCTGGCGAGTCACAGCTTCTTGCAAATTATGGCTTAAATTACACACTGCTACACAGGAAAGCATTACAATGAACACCCTGTATTCCATGGCTGCAAACAAGAAGAAAAAAAAAAAAAACTAAAATATGGCACAAAATTTAAGGCTTGAACAAAGTCTTCGATACAGACACGGCTCTTAACACATACCCACAGTAACGCACTGATATTGCATATTTTTTGTTTGCGGAGTGGGCCAGCCTGGGCCTGTCGCACAAAAAAAACACATATTTTACAAAAAGAGATATCTGAAAGATAAAAAGATGACATTAAACTGTCTCCTGCTAACTTGTCTCGACGGGCACACTTTCAGAGCAAAACTAATATCTTGACTGCAGTGTTGTTTTGTGTTAAATTCGAGCTAATAAAGAAATGTCAGGTTCAGATTAATGCCAGCTGTCAATTAATCTCTGATATGATGAACGGCGTAGCCTCGAGACGTCCTGAGTAGAGGAGAAGCAAAGTGACGCTGTATGTTATTGCCTGATGAAGATCTGACCGGGATCAAAATGTTGTCAATAAATAAAGGAAAACAGAAAATAAATAAATGCGGTTTGGGCAATACTGTATATGTAATGTTATGTGCTTATGTTTATCCCGTTCAGCTGACCTGTTTGACTAAAAGACTCTGGGTTACATGTTAAAAGTCATGCGGATCAATACTGGTACCACGTGATGGTACTTTGTTTCGCTAAAGTACTGCAGGTACAATAAATACTGGACAAGTGCAGCAGCCGACATAAAAGAACCACAGTCGTGTGTCCTGACCTAAGCAGCTCAAAGTCAGACATCCAGACCTGTGCAGGGTTCAAACTTCTCCGTTGTTACGTTAACAACATGTCGTCAAAATGGGCAAATCCTGAAATGTTCCCGCTGCTGTCTGTGACGGCTAACGTTAGCTTGTTTAGGCTAACGCAGTATCTAATAACGTGAGCCGGATGCTGTTGGTAGCATCCGTCGGCTGTGCTGGGGTATTTAAATAACAGGAGTTTGTACTGAGATACATTTATTTGATTGGTTTATTATTTTTGGTAACACGTTTTATGTCAGTGGCACCGACGACCAACTTTCTGGCATCATCTCAAGTTACAAATCGATTGAATGCTGTCTGTGTTTAACTTCTACTTTGTGTCAGATTATTCGTCTTCCTGGAAAATGCCCGAGATAATCTCGCGAATAAATTAAAAGAATTTTTATCAGTGAGTCTGTTCTTTGCTCTTCTTAAAACCCTCGGTGGGTGTCTTGCTAATGGGACGATCAGTGCCTGCTCTCCTGCTGTGCTGCAGTTCAACCCTCTGAACTTCATAAAATCACCAAAACGCCACAATTCTTTACAACGAAAAACGTACAAACAGAAGATTTAACTTCCCGACAATCAGTTAACTACTCGTCTGTGATGCGCCACTTGGCTGGAAAACTTAACCAAAGATAAGCTTAAATTAGTGATGTTTCATCAAAATTATTTTAGTTTATGTCTCATTTAAAGGCTTGTCAAAAAAAAAAAGAGAAAACATTTGGACCTTATTCTATAAAAAACTAAAAACCCTGAGCTACTCTGCACAACTATGAAGCCATTCGTCTGCAACCAACAGTCACACGACCAAAAGACTTCTTGACTGAACTGCAGACTGTGACACAGAGCAGATCGACTAAAAGCTGGAAAACAAAAATCTAAGTTGTCAAATATCTATATTTCACGGTATTAGTAACACAAAGTTTTAGATTTTTTTTCAGAATAGTGACAGGAGCTTGGGGTTCAGAGGGTTGAAAACAAGCAGAGCCAGAGATCATCTTCTTCACATCTAACGTGTTCTGGTGCCCACCTGACATACAAGGCAAGTCGATCGCACACAGATTGGATGTTCAGGTCTGTCATGTTCAGGGAGGAGCAGCTAATAACATCTTTATTTAACTTTCTTCACAAATGCCAGCACACTCCACCGAGAGGGGAACAGACTTTGATGTGTAAAATCGTTGGATTTTCCTGTCAGAGAGAAGACACTGCAGGCCATTAATAAACATTTTCCTAGCCTCCATTTTTTTTTTACCATAAATTCTGACACATTTACTGAACAAGGCCCCGCAGTGCAGACGACTGTAGCTGGATTAACCCTTCATGTGCCTGCGTTCAAGCTAACAAGGGGAGCTCTGAGCAGGCGTCGTGCTGGGCTGGACCCAGCCCCGACCACAGCTATGCGGTTGTTTGTTCAGCCTACCTGCCCAGAGCTAAATACAGACAGCGATAGACGGGAGATGGCAACGAGCTTTTACCGGAATGATCGAGAGACTGCAAGTTTCCCTGCACGTGACTCAGACATTTGTGTAAGACACGAGAGCTGTGACAACTTCGATGAGTCCTGGGTGTAGTTTTTTTTTGATCAGTGGGTGGATACGGCAGAAGATTTTTCTATTTGGCATCAGTTTATGTGCAAAAGCCGAGACAGCAAGGAACTTTCCGTGAAAGTAAATATTCACTCTGCGAGAGGAAAGCCTCCATATAAAACTCATTTTCACAAAATCAGGAGGCCGAATCCTCGTTTTCTATAACAATAAATACTTTATGCACTGACAGACATAAATAAAGGCCTTCCAGAGATACTGTTCTGTAGGTGCTCTGACACAATCTGCTGTCCTCAGTTTCACAGTCAGCACTTTCACCTGTGAGAAGAGAACCTGCTCCTCTGAAGTGTGACTTTTATTTATGGCTCATTAGTTCTCAGAAGAAAATATATCAAGCCATGGGAGCATTTTCTCTGTAGTGGGCACTGCATGGACGCTGGTGACGCACATTTCACCTGCTCAACAGCAACTCAATGAGAAGTCAAAGTGAGGTTTGCTCAATTTGACGACGAAAGGTCTCGGTGAGAAACGAAAATAAATAGAAAAAGAATTGGTTGGTGATGACGGTTCACGTATCAGCAGCATCTGCATCCTGTTCTGCTGAACGTCAAAGCGATGTACCGTTGTCATACTGAAAACCGACATACGTGACAGATGATGGCAGATTACAGCACACACTGTGTTCTTTAGAATTTGCCTTTCTTATAAAAAGTCCCACTCACAGAAACCAGAAAATCAAGTCACTCTCCACGTTTGTTTTTGTGTTGTAGTGACAAGTGTGTGCTTGTGATAGATAGGCAGGGATCGGCATTCAAAGTCCATGGCAGCCAAAAAGTGCAAAATTATCATCGCTGTAAAGTCAAAGGAAAACTGATCCGTCAGTCCTCTCTGCTCCTCATCGAGTCCTGAGATACTCTGGTGTGGAGTAGTTGAAGAGCAAGAAGTCCATTCGATACAGGTTGAACAGTTTCTTCTGATAGAAAGGGCTGATGTGCTTGAAGAAGCGTGCCGCCATGTTGCCGTCAGTCCTGGTGCTCTTGCCAGACGTAGGAAATTGAAGCGTCTCCTCCACTCCGGCTAATCTGAGCACAGCCTGAGCATCTGGCTCCAGAGTCTCGTACTTCCCCACCACGTCGTAGTGGATCACGCAGGGATGGCAGAGGGAGTGCACCCGCTCCCAGTGCTCGTTGAAAGGCTCCTCCCGTTGCGTCCGAGGGTCCACGAGATACTGGACGAACTCGTGAAAGGACACGTCACTCCCCTGCTCCAGAGCTTCGGGGTCGGGGTCGGGCCGGTGTCGGCGGATGATCTTGGTTCCGTAGCGCTTGTGGAAGGCGGTGTTGTAGCTCCGCGTGAACTTGTTCCTGTAGGCCGACACCAGGCGCTCAAAAGGCTCCCGCACGAAGATGAACTTGAGGTAGCTGCGGAGGCGTTTGTTGATCTCCGGGACCGAGAACTCCGACAGGGTGCGGAGGTTACCAGCGACGTGGGCCTCGTTGGCAGGGATGGCGAGGGGGTCGGTGTAGCGGCCGTCGCTGGTGAGGACCATGAGGACACGCTTCCAGTTGGTGCAGGCTACCTGGAAGTCAAAACAGAGAGACAAACACATGATTACACTAGATCACTCTGATGATGAAGGCAAGTTTCTTTGTTAGTTCTTTGTATGGTTTCTTAGTAGATTTATGTGTCTTTATTGTACTGACATCTGGGAGAATGATCACTGGAAAGTCTAAGTCACACTACATCTACCGATATGTGCATCATGCCTGTGGTCAGAGTTGGCTAAGCAACAACTCAGAAGACTGCCAAACTTTAGACTACATTACATTAACAAACTTGCTTTTAGAACCCTGGTATGCACCTGTCCCCTTCAGATCAATGCAGTATGTTTACCCCACAGTCCCCCATCCCAACCCTCCCTCTCAGCCTGAAACCTCTGGACTAGAATTTCAGCTTCACTGATGCGTCTCATGGTAACCGACCTTGGGTACGTAGCAGTAAATAAGGCTGTGTTTGTCATCCACAATGAGGTGTTTGAGATCCTCAGGCGAAAGCACCCGCCGCTTCCTCGTGTGGCTCAGACAGGCCTGCTCCAACAGCTCCCTGCGGCCTTGGAGGGACCTCTGAGCTGCCAACAGCTCCAGCTGCTTGTGATGAGGAAGATGCAGGAGGAATCAAACAGGGACCGAAAGGGCAGTTGAGGGAGGATGAAGCACAAACACAAATACCTTTTAAACAAACAGCTTTGGAAAAACTGCTGCAGGCAAGTTAAATGTACAGAGCTTTAATACTTTGTGACTAAAACATGTCTCTAAACACCACGCTACATAGGTTTGGATCTTTTCATGACATGCACATGTTTCGCAATTTCCTGATTGAAACCAAAAGTAATTGGTTGTCTTTCTTTTTTTTCATTTGTGCCTTAGTACAGCAGAGATAAAGAGTGAAAGCACAACGATCACACACACAACCGTGTGGGCAGCCTGTTTAGGTAGATAAAATCACTGGGTTTGAAGCTAAGTCTGACATTAGACTGTCTTTTTTAACTTTTCTTTTCCCTTGCTGCCTCTTAACTGCATAACTGAAGCACAACATTTTAGAGCACATGACTATTTGCAGTTTGATGAGAATACAAACGCCCCTCTACTGTCTGCACACTGAAGACAGCATCAGTGCGATAGGAACTACACGGTGCCAGACCCCCCCGGCCTGTTCAACAGCCACGTCTGGCACATGTATTTGCAACACAAGAACTTAGGGCCAGTCAGCAGATTAGCCTGAACTGAAACCACTAATTGTCTATATTACACTTTGTTTCTTGTCGAAATAAAACAAATGAGGCATCCATCCATCCATTATCTATACACCGCTTAATCTTCATTAGGGTCGTGGGGGGCTGGAGTCTATTCCAGCTGACTCAGGGTGAAGGCAGGGGACACCCTGGACAGGTCACCAGTCTATCACAGGGCTACACTTAGAGACAGACAACCAAGCACACTCACATTCACACCTACGGACAATTTAGAATCGCCAATTAACCTCAACATGTTTTGGACTGTGTGGGAGGAAGCCGGAGAACCCAGAGAGAACCCACACTACACAGGAAGAACACAAACTTTACACAGAAAGATCCCGGGTATCCTAAGCAAACTGGGGATTCCCTAGCCGCGAGGCAACTGTGCTAACCACCGAACCACCGTGCACCAAATGAGGTGTCTTAATAATAAATCAAAGAATCTGTGTGGTGTGTGTATCTGTTATTTGCACAGCCACAGTGCATGTGATTTGCTTCAGACTGGACGGCGTGTTGTTGGGGAAGTGCAGTGCTCAGTCTGAAGCAGGTCAGATGAGTAGTGGTTGTTTTTGAGTCCCTTTGTGTTCTTCAGGTTTTGGCCTTTGGCTGCCTGGGAATGGGACCTTTGTTGCTGGGCAACATCATAATGAATGTATAATGTCATAGATCAAGGGCAAAATGTTAGAATGAATCTGTGTGTGTGTGTGCATGTCTGCAGAGTCCTGGTTGGTGGATTTTGGATGTTTGGACAGAGCCAGACTAACTATCTGCCCTGAAGCTAACTGGCTGTTAGCAATAGCTTCACATTTGCTGTAAAGATTCGAGAGGGGGCATCTTGGCAGGAACGCAAGTATGTGTTTTTCCAAAAAGTAGGCCTTTAAGTAAATATGACCTTCATAAGCCCCACTGAGTGCAGCAGGAGGTGTCCATAGGCATCAAAAATATTGGTGAAAGGCAAATGCTGACCTGTTAATGAAGGTGAAAGTGGATTTTACAGCCTAATTTGTCATTAATTATTCAGCTACGTGTGTGTGTCTAGGTGTGCTTTAGTCCTCACCTGGTCTCCATTGTAGAGGGTCTGCAGCGGACTTCTGCTTTTCCTTGGTCTGCTGCCAGTCTTGAAACTAGGTTCTACAGTTCAGACAGAGAAGTGATCAAAACCCACATTATTCAGCAAAGAGCATTCACACATGTACACACTTGAATGTCTTATTTACGACCTCACGTTCCATTTCATTTCAGACATTTTCACAGGATTTATGGTACACGGATAACAACACAGTAAATCTATTACATGTTGGGTGTTATGTGTCGGCACGTCCTATGAATTTATCGCTGTAGCTGCTTTGTTGACTTTACCACCACTGACTCAGGCTGAACTGCATTACTGTTATTTTTAATCAGGCCGTGTGCAGGACACAAAGGAGAAACACTTTTTACAACGTGTCATGTATTTGCACAGAGGGTTAAATTACACTGTAAAGATGTCCAATTGGAGTTATAGGAAAGGTCATACAGAGCCAACTTTCCACCCCTCTTCTGGTCTGACTAGTCATGACGTGATCCCTCTTTGAAAAAAAAAAAAAGAGAGAGAAAAGAATCCTCCCTCCTTTCATTTACAGATTCCATAGGAACACTGTGTTCTTCCAAAGTCTGCAACTCTTACATAAGTTGCAATTCTCTTCAGGTCTGTCTTTTCTCAGCATTTGTTCTCTAAACTCTCCTTTTATGATTTGATTTGTACCCTTTAGGAAGGTAGATGTGGAGAACACCCACTACCGATGTCCCAACATTACACAACCAAACAATGAATTAGCGCACGCTAATTAGCGGTGGTTCTGAACAATGCTTGGCTGCATGCTGTGATTTGTAATGACAGACCTGCTGCAGCCTGTTAAAAGTTAGAATATCTGGACGGAGACCTTTTTAATCATCCCTCCTCCCTCCTCCAACCTCCACACACATATGTGCCTTCTCCTTCCATCCCCTCCCCTCTCCTGCTCCCATCCAGGCCCGATGACAGTCGGTGTTTGGGTCTGCAACTCGTGGTACCGAATGAGAACAGTGATTTGTTTCGCAGATGTGGCTAAACAATTCAGAGAGCTGCTCCGCATCGTACACAAAGCTGAAGTGAGACGGAAGTGAAGACATGTGGGGAATGTGCTAGATTAGCTTGAGGGAAACTATTTTAAAGAAGGCCTATAGAATGATGAAAAAGCCCCATACCATCATATGGAAAGAATATCAGTCAGCAATAAAAAAAAGCAAGGTGAAGGGTTATGCTGTGCCAGTATGGAATCCAGACGGAGACAGAGGCTGCTTCCCTCCCACTGAGACTCTTCTTTGTGCTGAGTCCACATGAAGCAAATAAAATAGAGCTTCAACCGCTCTGAAATGCCGACCCGGGCCTCTAGTGTTACAACAAACATCTAAACTATTGTTCGCTATAGATGTTCCAGATTACAGTCGAGCTGTAAATCAGAACTGCATTCTGCATTTTGAGGAAGCCGAACACGCAAAAAGGAGAACAAATACAGCGAATGTGTTCTGTCTGATGCATGTAGTATGAGAGGATCTGAGATAGACAGTGACTGTGGTGATGCAGAATCTCCCCATCCCTCCTCTCTGCGTGAGCTCACATGAATCATCAAAATCCTCAACTTCCTCTGGGTCAATCTGTGCCACATCATCCCAATAGGCAAAAATAGAAATCCAAGTTTTGCTGGACCACGTCATTTCTGAATACATTTTAAACCCATCAGGTCAAAATACATTACATGTCATTTAAAAGTTTTGTTTTTGTTTTTTTATGTTAGTGAAAAACATATATGGTAAATACTTTTTGTACATCATTTACAGGAGCTACAATGAGAACCTGAAGACGTCACAGAACAGCAAACCGAAACCAGAGGGCTGAAATGCACAAAATCAGACAGTCTAAGTTCCAGGTGTCACTAAATATAATGAATGAGGTGTCTAGGCTCTCAGTCTACAGCACTACAGCTCACGTCTTAAGCAGATAAGCCTTCAGCAAACTCAGGACGCTTCCTCAGGAAACTGGAAAGTAGGTCAAGAGACACTTGTGGAGGCTCTGCTCATAATAATGGTTTATTGTCTGATTTCAAGTGTAAACACCATATGATGGAGAGGTAACATTGGAGTGTTCCCTCCATACTCCTATCATGTGAGGACGACGGGAACAGGAAACAGCACATTTAAAGTACAAACCAAAACCTTGTTTAAGGCAAGCTGTCATTGAATTATTTAAACGTTCCGTGAGTGTGAGCCCTTACAGATTGTGGTACAGGTACCTCGCTGAGAGCTAAAACTGAACACTGGCTTCTCTACGCTTTTATACTCAAGCCTCGATAAACTAACTGGTGTTTCTCTAAAGCCCATCTGACTGTAACTCTTCATAAATAGTTAGCATTCTTAAGAGGCTTTAGGTGTTGATGAATACAACCACTGCTACTCGATTTACTTCATTTTTATGCCAATAAAATCATTTTTTAGCCCTAGATTTACTATGTTGGTCAATTCAAAACCACATTTAAAATATATTTTAACTTTCTGAAACCCAAAACCTGACATTGTGTTATAAAGGCATGTTTTCTTTGGAAATATTAAACTGTAAAAACAGAGAGAATCCTCACATAAACCAATCTCGGCCTACTACTCAAGGACTTTTAAGGTGAACTTGGCTGAACTGCAGGCTGTGTTTACATATAGCAGATAGGAAAAAAATATAGAAACAAATTCAAATGCAAGTAGTTAAATATCTACTGTATGTAGAGTGACTCTTTTTTCCAGCATTACAAACTATTCTGTTTCAGTAAGCTCTTTGTGGAAAAACGGAGGGTTAAGCTCCAGCGGGGCTGTAGCTAAAACAGTACAGTGACAATTAACTACTTCTCTGGCCGAAGCAGAGCATGTCAAGTTGGATTCACATCCCTATCTGGAGAATGACCACACCCAGTCTGTTTAATATGAAAAAGGACAGGCAAGTAGTTTGTGTTTTCCGAGCACTGGTGGCATTTGCACAACTCCCATCACCCTGTGACTCTATTCTGGCGAAGAAGGGAGTTAACAACTTGGACATTACACAACTTATTACAGAGCGGGTTCGATACAAGAATGACTTTTAGCCAGAGTAGCAGCATGGCTGACACTGCTTCAGTCTTGAATGCTTCGACAACTATTGGACGGATTACCATTTTGCAGAGATGGTCGAGAGAGGATGAACGCTACTGACTTTTCTTCGATGATATTTTACTTTTCCAATGATAGATCAATAACTTCTTGTTTCCTGAAGAACTTAGTAATCCTCCGACTCTTCATGTACCGCCATTGTCATGTCAAAGTTTGATGTTGTTCAAACTTAATATCTGAAGAATTAACCACATTCTTAGCGGCCTCAGCTCCACCTTGAATTTAGTGGTAGTAACTGCTAGCATGCTAACATGCTAAGATGGCCAACACGATAAACAGCTGTGTCATTGTGAGCATGTTGGCATATACTGTACATAAGTAGGTAGCAGGGTTGTGCATTGGTAGTTGTGTTAGCAGATAAGTATGGCTGTGGATTGAGTGTTGTGTTGACACAATCTCTAAATATGTGGTGTATACGCTGGTGCCAATGTGTGAGCTTGATGAAGGAAGAACTGTCCCTAATGGTCTTGCTCTGTTTCAAGAATTTGTTCCCGATATGTGACAATTAAATCTGACTCACTATAAAAAACAGCAAAAATCTCTGTGGTGATGTATTGCACAATAGTGCTTAGTGTACACGTTCTCTTCCTGTGCATTAGTGGTGATGACTTTTGTTTTGCATAGAAAGCTTAACTCCACTTGTCTGACCTTCTTTCGACACATTAAACCTTTTAACTGCAGTCACCTGGTCTGTTTTGTCGCCGTTAAAGGGAAAATACACGCTTGAATTTACTCCAGTGTGATCATCATAAACCACATCTTTTTCTGTGTCGTGTGTTCTATCACATGCACCAGAAAACCACAGCTTCCTCTCAGAACCAGGAAGTGACACAATGCTGACAGTTGAAGAGGAGCAGAAGAGGCTCCAACGTTATTACACACACACACAGGCCCACGTTAAAGCTGGGTATGTCTGGTTTAACAGTCCGCCAGGCGTGTGAAGACATGCTGATGTTATATTCCTGGACAAACAAGGTTCCATTAAGTCTGTGTACTGGTCTGGATCATTATAAACAGACAGCACTATCTTCTAACTAATCAGCTGACAGAGGGATAGCGACAAAGTTTAACAAGTACACTAAAATGCTTTCACTGTGTGTGGGCCCAAACTGTTTTTTTCTTTTCTTGTTAATGTTATTTAATCTTTTTTTTTCCTTCATAAAGACAAATCTCTGCCCTTCTCCGCTGTCAAAGTAGCTTCCCTTTTTTCGTTGAAAAAACCTCTTCCCCCCCCATAATCACAATACAGAGCACAAAGGATATTGTGGCATCAGTAAGTTAATATATACTTAAAAGAGGTATAATTCTACTTAATTGCACTTGAGAAGAAGGCCTGTCTTTACGAGGGCTGTGCAATGGAAGTTTCCACGAGCTACAAGAAGACTCCCACTTTGACTGAGATGTACAAAAGTCTCAGAATGCAAACGAAAGTGTCTGAAAAACAAAATAGGATGTCGCAAACAAAGCAGGGAGAGATGGCGCGGCGATCAGAAGTAAAAGGTTGCCAGGCTGTCTGTGTTTGTTTTGAGCATAGCTCCCTTTTAAGGTGTCACACCATCCGCATGCCACGAGCTGCACATGGTGGTAATTAGACCAACAACATGAGGTGACTTTACGACCACTGACATCCTTTGTAGCAGGGCAAAAAGCTCCTATTAAACTTAGTCCTACTCTCCTTATGTTCACTGGCAAACCTCTTACAAATGTGCCAAACATTAAACAGAAACATTGCAGTAACTGATTCCATTATTAAGTCATTACATCAACCATCAAACTTGTTTCCTCAAAGAGCCGTTTGCATTGATGCTACATGAAATATATCTGCAGCCCCTTCCAAATTCGCTTCAACATTAAAAGACTGCAGAGTGATGGATTACAAGTTCACTAAGGTTAGACGCCAAGGTGGAGATCCTCCACACAATTTATTGAGCGAGTTAGCTGTTTCGTCTAGCTATGTTTTATGTACTTACTTGAAATAGCAGTTTAAAAAAGTTGTACAAAAGTTTGAAAAGCATACATGCATTCGAAATACATATGACATTTGTTTTTCTACCAACTACTGTCAATGCAAATTTAAAATAATACTCTTTAACTATTAGTCGGCAGGGTTATCGATCAATTCATCTCTGACACAAGTCAAGTACAGTCAAGAATTTTTCCATAAAAAGCTATTTAACACCACAAACATGTGCAACTTGCCTTTAAGCTGACTTAATTAAAGACGGTAAAGAAAGAAAGAAAGAAAGAAAGAACTCTTACTAGTTATCCCAGTTTGCAGGATTCAGTTCAGTCTTTAAATAACAAAGTTATTCCCGTTCTGGATCTCACGGCTGACAAAATACTGATAACTATCTCCCTGCTCTTTGCTCACCAGCTTCCAACCCAATGTTGATATAAAGGAGTGGGGCCAGACTTCCTGAAAGCAGGTAATTAGAGCCATGTTGCTGATAGGATTGAAAAAGCATGGAGATAAGTGAACAGAACATAAGATAATATTTCTTAATAACAGTACTCCTCATATGTATAATAAAGCTCAGGCGATTGTCAGAATACACAACAGTATAAATACTAGAGCCTCGCCGATACATCAGTTGACTGATAATATTGGCAAATATTGGCCTGTCACAGATATATCAGTATCACTATATGATATGAAAACGTTCTTTGACAGAACACAATACAGGAAAAGATGTTTGGGGTAATTTAGAAACAGTGTCATCACACTTTGTCCAGCAGAGCAGCTTTCACTGCCCTAAACACAGCATGCATGTAGCGCAAACAAGGTGTTGAAGGTTGCTGTGATGAGTTTTGTCCAACGATATTCCCAAAAGTTGAGTCAGAAAAAGTGTCCTTAGTGTGAGAAAACAGAAAGGTACCACTGGTTCCAATAGTTAAAGTTAAATAAGGATGTGGCGACCAAATGGTCGCGTGGTTACGGTGCACAGCACAAGGGCAAAAAGGGCCCCAGCCGCCAACTTCCCTATTCCACCCCCAAAGCTTTGCTGCAAGCAACTTTGCGCTATGTTCTCACATTTTCTGTCTGTCTTTACTGCAAGTAGCCATTAAAAAAGCAAAATGCACTCCCAAAAAGATATATATGATCCCGAGGTCTTAACTTGTTGTTATTATTTTAATTTATGGTAAGCACCAACGCTGCCGCGTGCTGAAACGCATTCATTTCAATTGCTTGTGCGACGCAACAACGGCATGCCACTGTGCCGAATAAAGCGCAAGTGCAGCACGCAGGTCAGAGAGACCGCATGCTCGCTGAGGTCAAAGCTCAGATCTGTTAAAGGTTGACCCCTGCACACTAAGACGTGTCCGTGCAGCCAATAGAAACAGGGCATCTTGGATGGCACGGAGGGCAAAGTAGAGAAAAAGCTGGTGCTGCATTTGTCTGAATTTCCCAAATTACATACTTAGTGGTTGTATCCAGCCTCGGGGTGGAAGTCTGTGCTATCGCATAAAACAATGGGGATTTAACTATTTGGGGCCTGCAGACAAACTCAGCCTTATTTTATTTTCACTCCTACCACTAACACCAACATTCAGTCTAAGAAAGAGCAGCTCAACTGTTTTCTTCACTACAAGTGATAACACACAGTAAAAACACTGTTTAAGAAAAAGTCCTGCGTTCATTTTATACTTAAAAGTGAAAGAGGTATCATCAATATCTATCCAAGGTGGAGGTTTAAACTCTTACACAATGCTGGACATCTTAATTAAACACACTGCATTGTATTTTATTTTAAGCGTAAAATAAGCACAGAAAAGACTACGAATAAAGTACCAGCTGGACAAGTATCGGTAAGAGTAGTAGTACTCTCAAGATCTTAATGATGGCCATCCCTAGTGTTTTTACCGTTTATCTCCCTTAGACCTACTTATGACACACATTTAATAGGAGCATATTGCAGATTACAGTTAAGTTTCATAAAAGTTAAAGTACACAATGACTCGTGTACTCCCATCCCTCGGTGGAGTGACAGCTGTGGGCGGACAGCTACTGGTTACAGTAAAAAGCACAGAAAATATTCAAGATGCAAAACATCCTGCCCGCAACAGAAAACATGATACTGACTACCAGAGCTACTAGTCTGTAACAGAACAAATAGGTTCTGAGGCAGTCTGACCAGACGACGAAACAACATCATCTTTAAGTACTTAAGACACAAGCCTCCAGCTCTTGTCTTGGCACATAAATCCACTTATGCTTTAGTGTGTTTTTTTTTTCTTCTGTTTTTCAGAAACGTTCCTCAGTGTTAGAGGCTTACAAAAAAAAAGGATGCTGAGGGGCTAAATGATTAACACGACACAACATGTTTGGGACATTAACAAATAGACTTTTGTTGCACCCCACTAAGTGAGGCACAACAAATAGCCAGCAGGTGTAGCATGTGGTGTACAGCGTTCTCCAAACGAGCTGTCCCCTTTGTGGGAGACCTTAAAGGCATCACAATGTTCTTTGTTTGCTTCACAACAGCTGCACTGATATTAATGTCAGATGATAGGTGGCAGGGAGCATGCGTGCACGTGAAGTAATGGCGTCCTCGGTTACAGGATTACACTGCGTATGAATGGGTGTGTACAGGGGAACAAGTGCGTTTGTGTTCAATGAAAAAGATTACAGCATGTGTTCCTGCAGTAGGTCCAGGTGAAAAAGGACACAACGGGAATTGTGCAATGACTTTGTGAGGGCAAGACACATCAGGGCAGGCCGAGATGCTGCCTCTGCGTGGAGCTGTGAGGTGGAGTCCATCACTGTCAGATGAGAAGATTCTGCTTTTCTGAGCTCCAATCAGAAGCCACCGCTGCCATAACAGCCTTCAAAAACCTGTCATCCATCACTGTTTGATTTTCTTTTTTTTTAATTTAGCTCACGTTTGATCAGTTTATGTGCCAGCAGTTAAGCAGGAGCCCTCTAGACCTTTAAAAAAAAAAAAAAAAAAAAAGAAGTGGCATGGTGCAAAACAGAATGACGGATGATATTCAGGTGCCCGCAGGCGGTTCGGCTTGTTGATCAGACAATTTGCTTTTGTCTCCCATTGCTGGGAAACAGACAGAAGAGGTTTCCCACCCTCCAGTATGTGAAGTCATGGACAGCTGCCTAGCAAATGAAGTGGAAAAGTTGGTGAGGGTGAATGTAGAGCAAATAGCACCGCGGACAGAGAAAATGCTCATGGTTTAAGAATTATGATTTTAAAAGGGGCAAGCCTGAAGCACAGTGCAGTCTGCTCAAGGTCAGCTTGGTTTTTATCATAACATTTTATTTCAGCAAATGGCAAGGACGTCAGCAAAATCACAATGAGATATTTAGTTATTCAGTCCTACTGTCCAGACTGGGAACAAACCGTCTGAGCCACGAGCCACGACACACGAACATACAATGACGCTGTGCTGCAGCGCTGCTGAGTCAATGCAAACCACATTAAACAACAGTCTGAGTGGGAAAAGAAACTGGGTGTTCATCTCTATTTTTGTTCAAATTATGATGTGTCTAATGAGAGAGACTGACTGGAAATAGCCCATGTTGGGGAAATTTCATCAGTATGTCAAAGATGTTTTCTCACTGGCTTGAGGCAGGATATGTTTTTTTTTAGAGGAAATCAAACAATTAAGTAGTGATGGGAACACACTTCTGGAATCAATCAGCAAGTCTTTTGTTGGCCACATTGTTGCTGATGGAATTCATTTATCATTGATAAAAAAAAAAAATATTTCAAAAAAGCTGTAAAAGTTTAATAGAAACAAGCTCCCTGGGTCCAGTGTTTCTGAGTTTACCCATCAGCTGCGGCTCCTCCAACAGCCCAGAGTGCAATGATGTGTTTTAACGACCTTAAATCGATCCATGAACAGATCCTGCTGAGAGGCTGACTGATCCCTCCAAAACCCAAACCAAACAAAACACCTCTTGCATCAATCCAATAGAGCAACAGTTGTTTTCTTAACTGATTCATCTTGTTGTCTGGGTCAATCTACACTATGAAATGTCATAAAACAGTGAAGTCTGTCCACCACATTTCCCAAAAGTAAAAGGAGACATTTTCAAATGTCTTGTTTTAGGTGGCAGTTCAAAATCCAAACATAGTTAATTTAATATAACCAAATCAAATCTGATATTCACGTATTTACACATATTAACATAGACATAGTCCTAGCTGTTATTCCTCAAAATTCAACAAATAAAACTGCAAAAATTATCTTATCATAGCACCGCATAATGGTACATATGGTCTCAAGTTGTCTGTGGACCCAAGCACATTCACCAACCTTCACGTGATGATTAATAAGTTTGGACAGGTCATTAATTTTTTATCAAACCATTGTTCTAAACCTTGTGCATGTTGGTGTAACTAAATCTAAGAATCTGAGCAATACATCTGACACGGCCTAACTAATGAGTTCAGAACTATTTCTTTCCTGATCACCAAACTCAGGGTGTTGCCACAGGAAGTCAGACAATGGAAGCATAACAATAATATGCAATGCTCTTCCTGTCCACTATTGAACTGGGGGCTTAATTAGCAGATCCTGTGCTGTAGGGAAAGTGGATGTGTGGTGGCGACGGCATGAGTGAGACTTCATATACATTGCTATGTAGAGTTAATTGCAATGTATTCCAAAAATAATTTCTGAAAAACAAGTGGGTATTTTAAAGTGACCTATATAACTACAATGCCTCTGTTGAACTACAGTACTTTCCCGAGACTGTATTGCTGTGCAGGAATACTAACCGAGCACTATTGTTCTGCTGGAAAGCGCGAGCAGAATTAGGACAATGCAATGAGCAGAGAACTTTTCAGAAGAGCCAAGAAGAACATGGGAACAGTGCGAAAGCAGTGCAGAGACGTAGTGTTACAAAACTCCATAAAGCTGAAGAGTTACCAAACCAGCAGTGATGTAACACCAAACACTTACCTAATACTATCAGTGCCATTTTTTTTTTCCTAAAGTTTGCCATTTTCTGCATGAACAATCATGCAGCATTACTGGGAACCATTTTTCATCTGCTACAGACAAAGGCTGCTTGTCACCAGAACTAAGTGTCCATTTCTGCTGCAGCACCTTACTTCTAAAGTCACATTAAGCTTAAGTTTCCAACCTAATGTAATCTGTGTACGCCAAACACCCACTGTGTATGTCCCACTATTCATCTGTGCCATTAGTCATGCGAGCTGAATGCCTACATGTCTAAATGTCTTCCTGCCGCCTAATGCATGTGTCTTAATAAATCTTGAGCCTACTATTCTTGTCAGTTAACCTCGTTAGCTGTTTGATTAGCAGGTAAACAACACAAATTGTGTAACTGTCGACGAGCAACTAGGTTCATTTGGTAAATGTTGCGCCTCATGGTTTAGATTCTGCTATCGTTACACTAAACTAACTATAAATATAAACCAGAAAATATCTGCCACCATCACTACAGTAACGTTTATCTTTGGTAGATAGCGCGGGAGCACACTGTAGTAAAATAGTCTTTATTTCTCTTCTGTGACAGTGAACACACCACATGCACTTCCAGTAGCTGTTCTGCTTATCGGAGCACATCACAGCTGACTGAAATAACTTTACTACCCTTACGGCAACACTGTTCTGCCACTGCAGCAACACATCGCTGTTTTTCTCACACAACCGGAGAGACTCACCTCTTATAACAAATCTACTAGTCCAGATCACCACAGTCCTAAAGTTTGTAACCAAGTTTGTGCATCATGAGTAAGTTGACATTTATAGCATGCAGTAGTCGTACAGTACTGTCAGCCATGATGGCAAATGTAGCCAACAATGTGATCAAGACACTGAATCAGAAGTCCTGTTTGGTAGTTGTTTGTTTTCTTCGTCGAAATAGACACTTAATGACCGATTCCTGTGTTAAAGTGCTGCACACACCTCGTGCAAAAATTGCAATAGAACACCGGCCAATTTTTACGTTCAACATGGATGCACATCACTAGCATGCTCCTGGTGCAAAACGCTCCAAAATGGCCACCACGCTACCAAACACCTTCAAATTCGACATTGCAGTTTTCTCTGGTCTTCCCCCGACCACCCACCAAGTTTGAATTGGATCGGTTGCCAAGATTTGTGAAGGACAGAGAGCCCACCACACACTCACAGATAAAAGCTCCTTGGGTTTTAGTTAGATGTACAGTATTCGTGATTTATGATAAATAACTAACCAGTTTGGGGTTTGACAGCCCAATGTGGTCAAAATAATTCCACTGGACCCAAATGGAGTGAAACAGCAGCCATCCTCTGACTGGTCTACAGCATTAGTGGTGAATATCAGGTGTTGGTGTGAGGTCTCAAATTCAATTTTTTTCTTTAAGTACCTACAGACGGGAGCCATTGCTCTTGAACGTCCATCCTAGTGTCTATCCTTACACAGGATATATAGTGTTTGGAAGACACTGATCTGGATCTCAAACATGTAAAAATATGATCCTGAGTACCGTAATTTCCGGACTATAAGCTGCTACTTTTTTCACACGCTTTGAACACTGCAGCTTAAACAATGATGTGGCTAATTTATGGATTTTTACGAATTTGCCTCAAGACGAAATTGAGAGCGACAACAAAAGAGAGACTGAGGAAGTGTGTGACGAAGTAATTCTGAGGCTGTTCAATTCTGACACTGAAGAAGACGACTTTAGTGGTTTTAGTGCAGGAGGAAGATGAAGATAGCGATCAATGGCTTTTCCTGGTAGGCTGATGTAGTTGTTATTTTCTTAACCAGCCGTGCTACAGGCACTGTTCGGAAAAAAGCATTTACGGTGTTTGTGTATGATACCGGTATGTATTTAATTAAGAGTTTAAAAAAATTTTCTGTGTGAATATCTCATGGTACAATGCGGACACCTGCGGCTTATGGATAAGTGCGGCCTATATATGTACAACTTTTTTTTTCTTTTTTTAAGTTCATGGGTGTGGCTTATATATTCAGGTGTGCTTAATGGTCCGAAAATTACGGTAAATAAGACGTGAAACTAGGTTGAAAAGTATCAAAAGTGCAGAAATAGGGTATAAATCATGGCATAAAATATGACTCCACACTGCAAAATAGTATTCTAACGACTGTCTCCTTCTGTTTCACTTTACTGTGTTTCAGTCAAATCAAAACAGAGCAGAAGTGAGAAACAAAAAGAAATGGGAACTGAACGCAGAGCGCAACAAGACTTCGGTGTTGGTTTTCAAACCTACACTGGCTAGATACACAGCAATTAAGGAAACCCTGCGCTTTGTTGACATCCTGTGAATTAGTCCTCTCTAATGTGGCTCCAACTGGCTTTCATGTGGCTTGCATCGCCACTGGTGGGGCTCTAAAGCAGACAAGCCTAAACGGATCAGGCAGTACGGGTACACACGGCTAGTCGGTGGAAGGGGGGGGTCAATGAGAGTGCTGAAGTGTGCTGCTTGTAGGCTTGGCAACATGTGGTTTGTGTGTCTGCCACTGACAGCTATAAAAAAAGGTGATTTACGGCTTTTCCAGAACGGTGAGTGTTCTGAGGATTATTCCGCTGCGGTGCATCATTTCTGTTACATGATACCGTTCCTAATGGGGTTTTTAATTGTTAACTATTTCTTAATCGGCATATTTTAGATTTTGACCCATGAAGCGCAACAACTGGAATGCGCACTGTCATGTGTCTCACCAAAGTTGCAAAACAGAGTCTGCTGTGCACAATTAACCTCGACACTTCTCATCAGAAATCCACATTGATTGATGAAGCTGCCTCAGAGTATCGCCAGAAACTGCCTTCTGCCCTCGTCTTCTCCCTTCTTGGCCGGCCACGTCGAGAACAGCTCTTTTGGATCAAATAACTCTCCCCTGTGCCTGTATGCCATTCTGCTTCAGCATGTACCGAGCGCAAATCAATCATCTCTAACTTGTCTTTCTCCCTGACTCCTCGCCCTGGAAATCCCATGGGGAGTGGGGGGGCGATCTGTCTTTTAGTGTCCGGAGTGGGCTCACAGCTCAGGAAACAAAGGGAGAGGAGAGGTAAGAGGAGGAGAGGAGGGTTCCTGCCCAGGAATGTGGGGGGTCTCTGGAAGGGGGGCTCTGAAAACATTCCACCGTTCACAGTGAGCTTATTCATACTCCGCTTCATTCACTTTTCATGATGCCATCTGTTTGGCACATGCACACTAACACACACTCACAGGTGTGCAATAGTCGCTAATTGTGTCTATATGAAGCACACAATCAATACTGAAAGTTATATTACAAGACCATCAGTTTTTCCATCTTTTTTTTTCTACTTTAGCCAACATAATGTAACACCTATACACTGTAATATTCCTAACTATCAATGCCATTTTAACAAGCATTTAATAAGAAGAACACCAATTCCTCACAACACCAAACAACACATTGTGGTTTCAATCACCTAATTGGTCCTTGCATTGTGTCTAAAGCACTCTTTCTGTCATATCCACACACTGAATCGTTAGAATAACACAGCACGGTGAGTGTAACAGCTTGTTTCTGACAGGCTCTTACCTGGTTTGGTGATGCTCTGGAAGTACAGCACGAGCACGAAGAGCGAGCCGAGGCACGTCGCCAGGAACAGGCGTCCTCCCCGCGGCATCCTCATCCTGAAGCCCGGCTCTGCTGCTGCTGCTGCTGCTGCTGGCGGAGCCCCCGACCCCTCGCCGCTGCCTCGACGCGGTTCATACGAGACCACCGGGCGAAATTTTTTTTAAAAAATTTCGAGACAAGAATTTATTGATATCCTTCAAGCTAAAAAAAAATAAAAAAATAAAAAAAAAATAAGCGCACCGGACCCCCCTTCTCCTACGACACCAGTAATTAGCCGTTAATTCAGAGTGGCTCGCTCTGGTTGCTTTTTTTTTTCTTTCTTTGGGCAGCGCTATAACCTGATAATGACATTGGCTAGCCTGAATAAAACGATTAATAACGTTACGCTGATGTGACGGGCCCCGCGGCGAACTAAAACAGACACACTTTCATCGTCTTCGCCCTACTTGTTCGCCTCACCTACGGTGTCTAGAGTTGGTCGACAAACTTCTCCTCCGCCAAACATGGACGGGGCACCGTGCCATGACGTCACACCCACCCCTCTCTCTCTCTCGCTCCCGCTCCCCCTTGTCGTGCACTGCTTTGTGCTGCGTTCAAGTGCTGCTGGTTCAGTTCGCCACACCGGGTTTTTAATTTGATGTACGCCCACTTTTTCAGTGTGTCTGCGTATGGAATTAGCAGTACAAGCAAGATGTATGAAAACTAGGCACGGTCCATATTTTTAAAGTTTAGGGTTTTTTTTATTGTTGTTGTTTTATTTCAATAAGATAAGTGGGTTTACGAGGCGCACCTGAATGCGGCGTTTGAGTCACAGCATGTCCTGTGTCAACTAAAGACATGAAATAAGTAGAGAGGGGGAAAAAAAGACAAAGTATGGTTCAAAACGAATGAACATTAGCCAAAAAACAGGCAGGTAGTTTAAAAAAAAACAACAACATATATATACATATATACGATGACGATCTGTTTGAATGCTAATTTAAATAGCTTACCTGTTAGGCATGTGTAGTCCACGTTTTGTTTTCCACTACAAATTGCTGATTGCACACTTAAAAACTGGGGGGAAAAGCGGTATGCCCCTGTTGTGCCACCCTATGTGTCTGCGGTACTGACCCACTTTCATGCAATATGGGGGCCTTCTCATAACAATCCATCACACAGCTGTGGGCGAAGATTTGTAGTTCCAACAAGTATAAAGAACAAGCACATTCACAGCTGCTCAACTTTAGAGTTTACATACAATGACAGGACAAGTGTTTATTTGTATTTTTTATACTGCTCATATCATGTCTCCATCTGGACATGTAAACTTTTATAATTGTGGTTTTGTCCCAATTCTCCCAGTGACATAAAGTAACTAAGTACATTTACTCAAGATCTCTACTTAGGTACAGTTATGAGGTACTTGCATGATTATTTTATTTTACTCTTTACTTTGACTACAATATTTCAGCACAATTGCAGCATGTAAGAACTTTAAAAATATAGCAGATTATACTGAATGCATGTATAAAATTAGCTCGATCTCAGTCAGACACAACACTTAAACGTTGCTTCCATGTTAATGCAGCAGTAAGATTACTCCAACAGTATAACATGGCAGTAGTAGTACAACAGAGCCCATTTTGGTGTGCAAAGTATACATTTGTTTTTAGACTTTAAGTGTATGTTGCGATAATTCTCGCGTAATTGCACATGAGTGACATTTGGACTATAGAATAGCTTTTGTTCGTAGTTGAGCATGTTTAAATTGTGGCACTGCTCTTTTTACTTAAGTGAAAGTTCTGAGCACTTCTTCCATCAGTGTTTTTTTTTCTTTTCTTATGACAACCAAAATCCCCTTCTGAATAATAAATTTGAGTCCCAGGCCTCAGAGGCAGTTAATGCAATATTGAGCTGTGCTGCTTTGAATCACGTCTCATTAAAACAGTCTCCCTTTTGAATACTTATTTTTAGTTACGAACAAGATAAAGTGCCAGTGCTTCCAAGCAAGGAAGCTTAACAACATTACTATAATGTCAGTATCGGTACTGCATTATTCTTTCAAATTATACAACAAACTGCACAATTCTGATGCAGGATTAAAGTCTACAGACGTGGCAGAAACTGAAGCTCTGAGGAAGTGCCAGGTCAGCGTGTGTGCAACATAACCACTCATGCTGCCATATCAAAGAATGCTGTAATTACACACATGCCCATCATTACACCTACAACATGCAATACCTCCTGGGTTTCTTGGAAACACATGAATGAGAGGGGCATGGTTAGGGATGGCTTGGCAAATTATGTGGTTGCTTGGGTCAATGTTAGCTTTTACCACACAACTCTCACCAGCAGATAGTTTACTGACCACCCACAGGGCTCGATCTACACCCTGCTTGTCACTGACGAGTGTTTTGTAGCCCCAGAAGATGCAGTATAATCAGCAGCCCGCTGACTAGCACTGTGGGAAATGGCTGCTGCTCGGGAACGGGGAGCCTTTCAGTTTACCTGAGCAGGTGGAGAAACTTGAAGCCTTTATCATTGTATTTTTTTTACGAGTGCAGTGTCTGTTGTCAGAATGACATTGTACATCTGTCTTTGATGGTGTTGCCTAGCAACAGGGGTTCCACCCACAGGAGTCAAAAAAAACAAAACAAAAATGGCCACCACCCATCCAATCTGTGTCAAACCCAACACTGCACTCCCCTGGGTCTCCAAAATGATCCACTAATTGTTATACAGTGCAGCACATAGTGAGTTCACCACTCTGCAGTGCTGTCAGATGAATAGTTAAAGCTGATATCCTGCAGTCTCAGAGTCCCACAATGCACTGTGAAAACTGGTGCACACTAACCAAACAGTACCATCCATCATTCCGCTGAAAGAAAAATGCCAGACGGATGAAAGTAGAGAGACCACCGCAAGCTGCCGTACAAATCTAAGTCACTTTCAATGACATTTTAAAGTCAGTATTACCAGTTTCTTAGCCAGGTAATAAAATGTGAAATTAGGGTGTATGCACTCTGCTATTACAGCACAAACTTGCTAACAGTAGCTTGCCCTGCCAGCACTGTTACAAGCAGATAGGCTCCTGTTTTTTATTGAAAAGAATTCAGTAGTAGCGAAATAACATCCCACTTTCAGTGTACATAATTACATCTTGTAGAGCCGTGTTGAAAGAATTGTGGCTCGCTGCTCATCCTGCTCAAGCAGCCGAGAAGTAGAAGAACCTGAAAAACACCTGGACGGTTAAAAATCATTGTATATAATTATAGTCCTAGATAATACAGTATAGATGGAAGATCACAGTTAATCTTTTCTTGGCTGCATTTAGCATTGGAAATGAACACTAAATGAATTATGCACTGCAAATCCTTCTATATTCAGAGTACAAAGTAAAATTGTGAATGAACGTTTGAGTTTCCAATAAATGCAACAACTCTTGATTTTGATTTTTTTTTGTGTGTGATGCAATGATCGAAACATACATTTGTCACAAAAACAATCATGCATTTTGGTTCTTTTGTAAATTTATCAGAGGTCTTCTGGAAATATTATCAAATCTGCTAAGTCATAAATGTACATACAGCAGTGCTAATATTTAGTTAAATGTCCCTTGCCCATTTTCACCTCAATAAGGTACTTTTGGTCGCCATCCACAAGCTGCTGGGAAGCGTTTGGTTCTATCTTCAACAACTCCTTTTCAAAGAACTGGTGAAGTTCAACTAAATTTGTAGGTTTTCTGACCCCAGACTTGTTTTTTTCAGCACAGTCCACATGCTCTTGGCGGCCTTTTCATCAGGACTTTGGGCAGGCCAGAGGCTAAAACCTTATTTCTAGTCAGAATTAACCATTTCTTTACCATTTTTTAATTGTATTTTGGGTCAATGTCTTGCTGGAACACCCAACAGCATGTGAGACCAAACCTTCTGGCTGACGATTTTATGTTTTCCTGAAGAATGTGAAGGCAGTCTTCCTTCTTCATTATTCCATTTATATTTTGTAAAGCACTAGTTCCCCAACAGCAAAACGACCATAATACCAGCATGATACTACTACCACCATGCTTAACGGTAGGTTTGGTGTTCTTGGGGTTAAAAGCCTCCAAACATATTTTTAGTCCTTGTGGCCCAGTAGGTTTTTTTGTTTTATCTAACCACAGAACTTTTCTACAGCAGACTATTTCTTTTTCCATGTGATCAGCAGTAAACATTAGCCGTAAGGTGCCACTTCTAGAGGAAGGGCTTCCATCTTGCACAGCAGCCTCTCAGCCTACGGTGATATAAAACACACTTGACTGTAGAAACTGTCAGCTGTGTTCCAGCAGCTTGTAATTCATTACAGACCTGCTTTATGGTGATTCTTGGTTCACTCTTGACCATCCTGACCAACTGTCTCTTAGTGACTGGTGACAACTTGTGTTTCATTCCTGATTCCAAGTGACTTTCCTGACTTGTTCAAGCCAATGCTCTGCTTTTTCAGATCTGTGCTAAGATCCTCAGACTTTCTCACTGCAGTGTTTGTGGCTCTAATGAGCGACTTAAATGGGCCTTATTGGTTTAGAGAAGCCAGCAGCTGTAGTAATTGTAATTAATTACTAAGAAGAAGATAAAAGGCCGTGCCACTAAGAAAAACGGATGAACTGTCTACGTAACCAAAACTGATTGTTCAAGTTGCTGTATGTATATTTTTGA
>NW_007577784.1:26094-28103 GCF_000690725.1 Stegastes partitus
GTATGGGAGAAGAGAGAGGGATCTGGCACAGCAGGCCAGCTTATATACTCAGTGAGATTGTCCAGGTGCACCAGGTTAGCAGATTGGAGGCTCCGCCCAGCCAGAAACCTGCAAGACAAGAGTGAGAGAAGACAGAGGCTCTGGGGCCGTAACATATTATATATATAATACATATATTTGAAAATATTTGAAAGAACCATGATTTCATTTTTTTTTGTGACAAAGATGCATGTTTTTCAATCATTCCTTACAGAACATTAAGTGGTATCGGAATCATTGGAACTTCAAGACTGCCATTATATCCTCTGTCTTTACAACTGTATGTAAAGTTTAGTTTACAACTTTATACTTAGGTTAAGCTTAACATTGGTATGATTTATTGGGATTTAATGCATGAATCAATGTACCAAGTGTTATGAATTCCTGTTGCTCATTATTAGTTAACGATCAAGTCACTCTGAAACTTTTTGAGACCCGAGTATTTGCTCAGCCTCACTGAAAGCAAAACAGCGTCTGTTCTCATAGAAAGATGAAGCTCTATTTAATCAAACATCTCCATAATTACAGAAATAAACCTATATGTACTGTAGTTGTGACAGTAACGGTGAATTAACATTCCTTGAGTGATCTGTTCAGTGGTTTAAGGAATCACATTAAGTTATGACGACTTGATAAGTCAATGGTGACCAACAGGAATTCATGATAGGTCTGTATTTATTCACTATCATGAATCATTATAAATTGTAGAGCTGGAGGACCTGATGTCAACATAGATCCTCTTGATTAAGCAGCCATTCCAAACAGGATAAATCAGGAGCCAGTGCTGGTTCAGAACCTGGAAGTGTTTTTCATTTTCTGACTACGAAAAAAAAACTACAGAGCAACACATTTCATTAACATCCCAACCACATACTATTGCAAGTTTTCAAATGACTTGAAAACTTGTTGGATGAATGCCACACTGCAGGCAGCACTGAAACTCAACGTTGTGAGAGAGAACCTGTCAGGCCTAAAGGTTTTGACGTATTCATCAAGAAGATCAGAATTGTACCGGCCTTCCACCACACAGGGAGAGGTTTTAATTTCTACCAAGCTCCTCTTAGTTTTGAAGGAATTAAATGCAGTAACACCATCAACTGTAGCTGTCACAATAAATGGACATAGTTGATTTATTAGAATCTTTCCGGCCCTGTTCAGACAGTTCAATCAACCTTTCAGATAAAAAAGACCAACCAGATGTGACATTTATAATTTAAATTTCATCTCAAGCCTGGGTACCACCTATTTCTTGCCTTTTTCCAGGTAAATTAGATTCTGTCTGTGTTTGGTTCTCTGCACACTTGATGCAGTTTCTACAGCAGGAGCAGTCCGAGCACCTGTTTACCTCCAGCTGAACCTGTGCCAGTTCCAGTTTGTCACAGAGACCCAGGCAGGCTGTTGCATCCTGGGAGGTTCTCCTCTTGGTCTTTAGCCTCATCCTGCTGCTCACTGGACAAACAGCTGAGTGAGGGCAGTTCATTGTTTCTGCCTCCCGCTTAGTCTGCAGCAACTTGATGTGACCCTGCTCCAGCTGTGTTTTAGGGGTTGAAGGCAATGCTTGACAAGAGGCCAGGCACGAGCCACCTACTGGGAACAGGAAGTCAGCCTGCAGTAAAAACATCATTCAGTTTAAATGAAATGTGCACGGTGAGTTTTACACATGATATACAGCACCATGGCATGCAACTAGTTCTATAACACCGCATAGTGAACACATGAAAGCACTGACATGTCCTGAAACCCCTCGACTGCTGCATGCTCCAACATGCACGAGACATTGCTGCTTTAATCCCTGCTTCAGTTTTTATATTTGTGAACATTTCAAAATGAGACAATAATTCGTGAGCTTATGAAGAGGCTGTTTATTAAGCCTTTAACTGAGACAGCCATGTTTTTTCCCCTACATACAGCGTCCTCTTTAATTATTGGCACCCCTGGTTAAGATGTGTTCTTTAGCTTCTAGTAAATTC
>NW_007577784.1:28947-31280 GCF_000690725.1 Stegastes partitus
CCCCCAAAATCAACCCTGTGTATCCGATCTGCTTCAAACTGGACACCACATTTCTTTGGGGCCCCGGCAACACACCCACCAAGTCTGAGGCAGACTGAAGGTTGTTGAGATATGCAAAGAACACACACACATCCACATACAGAGATTTCCTCATTGAGTTGACAGATAAAAGTGGTACCCATGCTCTCATTTAACTTTCAGCATACAAACAGATTAGCATAGCTCCCAAAGGGTTTCCTTCAGGAAGAAGAAAATAGATATTTATATATTTAGCAGACCAAGAAAGAATGGATAAAGTGAGTGTGAAAATGTGCAGACTGCCAAAGGGGGGAAATGTTGAGTCAAATTCAAGTTAAATAGACTTTTTTTTTCACAGCAGAGGACTCGCCACTCACAGGTGTCACCAACAACATTATTACATGTAATTGCTGCGTTGCCTTAATTGCTGGAATGGAGCCATCGTGAATGTTATTAGTCCCACCTGCGCTTTTCATTCCGTGACAAGTCCAAGTGTGTGGCATGAAAAAAAAAAAAAAGGGAAGAACATCATCCAGTCGGAGAGCTGTGATGAGTTCTTTGATGCTGGGAAGCCACCGTGATTCACATTAGCTAGATTTACTTTGCGTTTCTGAGACAAGTGTTTATGAACCTGGGCTGTAGACTCTACAGTCAGTCTCAAACGGTTCGTATAATCTGCAGTTCAGCATTTTCCTGGCTCGCAATTACCTTGTCAATGTGCAACGAGAACCACATGTAACACTGGCGCTAACAGTTATTCCATTTTATTGCCTTGTTGATGTGTTAATATAGCAAAATTGAGTTTTTTCTTCTATTCTCCACTTTTTTTTTTAATGATCCTTAATTCCATCGTATTATTTGTAATGTGAATAAATCTCCCTCCTTTAATAGCTAGTAAGCAACAAGCAAGCCCATATTTGTACTTCACTTTGACATATGCTAATAATCTATTAGATATTTCACAAATGGGACACACAACCGATCGAGCCAAGCACAAAAAACGCTCTGCGTCACCCATACATTCAAACGCAGTAATGAAAGAGTCAATACAGTTGGTAATTCTGTCATTCAAGCGCACTGATTGCAGGTAAATTCATCCAAGCTGGAAGGAATCACGGTCTTTAAATTTATTTAATTAGTGACTGATGGAATGGACTTAAGGAAAGTAAACGTTTGCAGTTGTCCTTCCAGCATGCTAGACCTGCATTTAGTGGTTAACGTCATCACCATCCTTTGATCTCGTCGTATGGTTTTCTGTTTGTGGAGCTGGGATGGGCTGGGATGACTGGCCTGGTGTGGAGACATCCCCTATAAAACTGAAAGACAATAATAGGGCCTCGGAACACGCTGGCCAACATGAAGGCACATTTTCCTAGACATGATTTTATGTCAGTTTTTAAGTCTGAGAAAAGATTTAATCATAAGCCTGTCAAAGCAGCCTGTAATACAGCCGCTGTATAATATCAGCTTGTTTCAGACGAGCACGGCTAAATGACATTAGTGAGACAGGCCAAGAGGTCGATTTGTAGTCGTCATCATGCGGCACCGTGCAGCAGTCTGCTGACTGTGCTTCTCTGTTAACACGTTAGTTGATACCTAGACTCAATCTGATTATCCAAATCTTCTCTCTCAAAGCACTTTACATCACTCAAATTATGAAAACAGGAACCGAAAACGATCCGTCATTCAATCCCTCAACCCTTTAACCTGAAGTGAGAACAAGAAAAACCCTCCACCAAAACCTCATGACATGAACAACATGGCTTCTACTTGGAGGTTCACTGTATACAGTAAGTACAGAGTGTGTGTCTTTTTAAATGCGTACAACCCACTAATCTGGGCAACATCAATACAACCAAAAGATTACGCCTCTGTACACATGTTACATGTACGGGTGCCCTGCTGCACATGTCAGCCTGATGGCCTGAGGTTAAACCCATCCAG
The DNA here is from genome assembly GCF_000690725.1 of Stegastes partitus. Taxonomy (NCBI): domain Eukaryota; kingdom Metazoa; phylum Chordata; class Actinopteri; family Pomacentridae; genus Stegastes; species Stegastes partitus. Next base: position 30,910 of record NW_007577784.1, read on the forward strand.
GACCTTTACTGTCATCTGCCTGCTCTCTGTTGGTCTAGTGGTTCTCAGTACAAACATTCAGAATAAAAGACAAGAGGGAACTTTGGAAGATCAAATTCAAACATGAAAGGAAGCATTTCATTCTATGTGTGTTATCACCAAGTCTCCACACGAGGCCTGAGCTGTGCAGGCAGTCAGACCGTTTGTTTCTGATGAACCACCACAAGGAAGAGAAACTCACAGAGCTGCTCAGGGACAAACTACTCACAAAGAAATGGCCAGATTTTTAGGCAGGGGGACCAGGACAGCTGGGTGGAACACAATAGGCTTTGTCGAGTATATAAGAGGTGACTAAGATCTTTTAAAGGGCATAAAATGTGGTGTTTTAAATC
>NW_007577784.1:31885-34002 GCF_000690725.1 Stegastes partitus
TTCTCTCTCGCTCTGCTCCAGCTGATGAGGCTGTTTAGTCACCCTATAGGAGATTATTAGACTGTGAAAACACTTTTATTGAACTATTACATGCACCATGGAAAGCATGAATCATTGTATGTGTGTGTGTGTGTGTGTGTGTGTGTGTGTGTGTGAGTGTGTGCCCATTCATTTCCTTTTCGGCATTCTGGGTGTAATGGTACATGCTTAACACTGCGGCAGAAGAAATTAAGCAAACAGTTCCCTGGATGCCGCTGCTAAGAAGGCTGAGAGACTTTCTCTTGACTGTTTCATAAACTTGTGTTTAAAGCGCTCAGATAACTGCCAAAGTAAAACGGAGCAGCGTCGCGTATCGTAATAGGGTGTTGCACTTGCAAAAGATGCCAGAACACCTTCAATATGTGTCTGAAACTCAGCTGGAGAGGCGCGACGCCGTCCCCCTCCGCAAATCATGACGTCGCGACGTTTCCATGATGAAAGTGGAAATTTGTCACTCCAGGCTCTCTCTGAAGATTTTATTTCTACGGCCATCAAACCGTTTGGTGACCATTTGTGCCCCCGCAGATTCAGGGCAAAAGTTGACTCATATGAGAACATGAACCACTTAATGAGCTCAGCGAGGAGGTAGATCTGTTGTTTGCCCTTCATTATTTTTTTGTGTAAAAGGTCACGTTTTGGTAAAATACTACACGTCAGCCTGACTGCAAATGTAAACATGTTTACGGCCAAATACAGGAAGGTGAGAAGTGACTCGAGGAAATTGGTTGGAACAGTTACAACATTGTAGAATTTCCCTCTAGTTTCTGTTTATTTTAAAATCTCGACTGAACATCTCTGCTTCCTCGACGTTTCTTGGGGTTTTGGGTGATTGTTTTTCCAACTTCAAAACTCAGAACATAACATCAATGATTCCCTTTTTGTTGCACCGCCTTAATCAGCGGTCTGTACTCGCAATATATAAGTGAGAAACTATTATGGGTTCTATTTAAGGTTTTAAACATGAGCAATGTCAAGTTAACAGATCTGCACAGGGCTGAATGAGTTAATTGGTTTCTTAAAATAATTTTTTGCCCCTTGGAGGCAGTATAACACCTCATTAAAAAAAAAAAATACTGAGATATTATCACATCCAGCCGACAGCAAGCATTCACTGGGATGCTTTTTTGGCTACTGGGTGAATATGTACTCTGCTTTTAGCTCTGTTTGGACAAACACAGGGCTATTTCAGTCAGTGTTCCCCCGCTGTGATAAAAGCACACTCGCGAGTTAGTCACTTTGTCTATTTGCCATTTAATGCTGGACAGAAAGTGTAAAGTAGGTTTATCAGAGCGTTGCTGCTGCAAACAGCTGTCTGCTGAGAGCAGGGAGGAACCAAAACAGGAAAGCTGCAGGCTGTGAAACCAAAACAGTGCGCTGCAAGGTGCTAAAACACGTAGCTGTGGGAACTTCTGAGCTGGGTGATCACTGTGATTGACACCCTTAAGTATAGAGGATCCATTGTTAATATAAAATATTCACTAGAGCAGCTAGAAATAAAAGTAAAAGCATTAATATCCCATCTAGACAAATTTAATTTACATAGCCCAATATCACACATCACAAAACTGCCACAGCAGGCTTTACAATATATACAACTACTTGCATCCATTGGTGGATAAGGAAAAACTCCCCAATTAAGCTCTTTAATAAGGCAAAGCTTAAATTGCTGTCTGGCAGTTGTATACCTCCACCCACCAGTCAAGTCGCAGTTTGACCTTTGGGATATAAAATGTCATCACTTCATCCCATTAGATTTTTGTGGGAAGCTTTCTCTTGATTATCATATGAGTTGTTGAGTTGAACGCCTATTTTCCGAGGTCACGGTGACCTTTGATCTTTCACAATCAGATTCTAATCGGTTCGTGCTCGAGTCCGAGAGGATGTTTTTGCTCGATGTAATGAAATTCTCTCCAGGCATTCCCGCGTTATTGTGTTCGCAAGAATGGGACGGACTAGAGGTCAGAGTGGCCCCGACCTTTGACCGTCGAATTCAAATTGTTCGTCCTCGAGTATCAGTGAATATCTGTTAGAGCTGTGTGATAAGAGCTGAAAATGCTGTCATGATAAAATGTTTTACT
>NW_007577784.1:34864-47727 GCF_000690725.1 Stegastes partitus
ACATCTAATGCATTCAAGTGAAACTATCAAACCTCGTACTAAGCAACTTTCATGTGGCTTTTGATCAAATGCCTATTTCCAGTACATGTTTCGATCGTATTGTTGTCAGTGCCTAACATTTTGAAATCTCTTCACTAGCACAGAACAGATAGACCATACTTTGAAGGCTGGAGGGAAAACCGAATACATATTCACCTGTGGCTCGCACAAAGGCATAACAATGGAACAAACCTCAGAAAGAGTCCCTGAAATCTTCCCCTGACGATGAATCTAGTTAGTTGTTTAGCCATGAGCGCTAGAGAACCAGAGATTAACATCCTTTAAAAGGTCGCAGCCGAAATGCAAAACATTTCTGTCACAGCAACCGTGCTAGAGTGTCAAACACAACAGTCTTAACATTTAATTTCCCCTCCAAGCTCGAGAGTCAGCAAAACACTGACCCATTTAATAAGGAGGGGATATACTGTATGTACAAGTAAGCGGCATTGCTTGCTTGTTAGGGAAAGGAAGTGGAGCTTTTTTCACAGGACAAACCTGTTGTTTGTCTTGGGTGGAAGAGGATTTTTCAGTGTTAATGTTCTGTGAACACGGCCCAGCACAGCTGAGTGGCGCTCAGCATGCGGCAAGGGCGGCTACAATAAGCCAGTGTTGAGTTTCACAGACAGTTTTTGATGTAAGGAAATGACTTCAGTAGGTCCATCCTGTCTGAAACGCAGACATCGGGCCCCACCAGCTCCCCTGCAATGTGTCATCCACCAAACTTTATTAAAGAAAACAAGTTGACAATTTTGCTGGGGTTATCCGTGCGTGGTTAAAGGGGAACGCTAGTCGCATACATCACACACGTGAATCTAAACTGACACAGTTGTTCCCTACTGATTGTCGACTGAAGGGGACAGAATTAGAAATTTAACTTGTCTGTTCTTGAACTATCCTTGAGAATGGGTTCAAAGCCATATATTATGAACTGATTGAATGTCAATATTGGACACAGATTACATTCTGTGACAAATTGTTTACTCCAAGTCAGATACATCAAACTCGACATGAAATTTCACCTTTAACATGCCTCTAAAATAACTATGCAAGACCACGAGATCTCATCCATATGTGGGGAAACAGATGAAATGATAAGACCTGTCCAACCTCCAAGCTCTTAATTTCCACTTTGCCACAAAATGAAGGCACTATTTTATGCGTTAGCTGGGATGCTCAACTCTGAGAAGACCCCAGGGTAGACCCACAACTTGGTGTAGGGATTGTGGATCTTATCTGTCCTGAGAAACGCATTGGGATCCCCAGGAGGAGCTGGAAAACATTACTGGGAAGAGGGATGTCTGGAATGTCCAGCTTCGCCTGCTGCTGCCGCCGTGACTTGACCCCAGATAAGCGCGAGAAAACGGTTGGTGCCATTTCTGCAGCTTTATATACCACAGTCAGGGTGTACCAGTCATTTCTATGCATCACTATTCCCTTCTACCCAAGCAGCAACTGTTAAGATGAATATTTTGACCATTTAATGTGGTGTGACCTGACTGACAGTTGGTCCTACTCTGCTTCACATCATGTATCAGGTGTCATCAGGGCCTCTTGACCTCGTCAGTCAGGAGTCTGGTTTAACTTTGCACTACAAATGCAACACAGATGAAAGCTGAATACATACAAGCCCTGTAGCAAAAGCAAATGAACCAACACCAGCACAGTAATTCAAGAAATGGTCAGGTGTGGTCTCTTCCACACTGTTCCTCCAAGACTGTCTGTCCTGTGCTCTCCTTTGTTCTCCCCCAATGCCTGAGTTCAAACATATGACATTTGAATTTGGCATTTAGGAGTTCGGGGAATCCTTGGGTATCACAAACAACAAATGCAGGTGAATCAATATGATAAAGTGGAAAAGAAGAAAAAGACAGGTTTGGAAATGTAGCTATGAAAAAAAATCCCTTTGGAGGCGTTCCAGCAGAAGACACGCGACACACTCTCCAACGCTTAGCTGAAAAAGCACCTGTTTTAAAATCTTTGCAATGTCAAAAACCTATTCTTGGATGAGAAAACTGCGCCAAATTGTGAAGTTTTACTGTCTTGGGATTCTTGGAAGCTATAAATATAGACCTAATCCTCTCTTGGCTTGTTAGCTCTCCCGAATGATTTCTTCTTCTGCGATTCATTACATTTTGGCACCGGTGTGTTCTTGGGAAGGACAAGTTGATTTGTTTACTTTTACAACAACTAAAAAGCCAATGGTAATACACAATTGCAGTTTAAAGTGTGGAGACGAAAAGACAATTCTACCTAGTTGGAACAGATTAGAAGGACATGAGTGACATCTGCCCAACAAGCCTGTGGGAGGAAGGAACATCCAGGGAGGAATCCGTTTTGGGGAGATGGAGCGAGATGCCCTGCTGGCTCACGGCTCCTCATTCTTGCTTCACGATCGCCTCTTTAACTGCTCGGACCGGTCAGTGGCTCAGGTGTGTGTTGGCTGTGGCAGCCTTCTTCCCCCGCTGTTGGAGAAACCGCAACCGTAAGACTGTCTGCACACTGTGCGGCAAAAGTGACTCTATTGACTCAGTGTCTGTTCTACTTTATAGCGGAGCTTGCAGCAATGAACATCAAACTTAAACTACATGTTAAGTGAACTTTGCAGGATAGGTAAAGACAGATGCCTGAGGTGTGTTTGAATGGGTCCCAGTAAGGCTGTAAAATTAGCCACAGAAGATAAATCTGTGCTGCTGCTACTGACTAAAACCTCATCTCTATGTATCAAAATTCAATATTTGGAACTCTCCTTTTCAATTAAAAAAACCTTGACCGTTGCCTTCTTTAGAATGTGCAGAGCTATGATGTCCCCGCCTCGCTCCACCCTTTCTGCAGCTCAAGTACACCAGCGCCTATTCCGCACTTCACCATGGCGAGCTGTGATGTTAGGGTAATTCAGTCCAACCGAATCTGAAGAAAACTTTTGATAGGTAAAGTCTACAGGCAATAGGTTTATTGCATATCAGAATCAGTTTTACTGGAAAGTAGGTTTTTAAATATATATTTTTAGGGTGGCTGTGGCTCAGATGGTAGAGCGAGTTGTCCTGTAATTGCAAGGTTGGCGGTTTGATCCTCTGCCCTTCCACGAACCTGAAGTTGCAAGAACCTGACGTTGCTCCCAATGGCAGGCAAGCAGGCACTGCATTGCAGCTCTCTCGCTATTGGTGTGTGAATGGGTAAATGAGACACACTTTGTGAAGTACTTTCAGTAAAACTAACGTAGAAAGACGCTATATAAGTGCAGACCATTTAAATATGAGGAGTTGGTGATTTGGTGCATCACAGTAAACACTGACAAGTAGAACATTTTTAAAGAAGGAAAGTCTTTTTTTTTTTAAATAAGCAAATGTTGAAAATCAATAGACAATAAATGGGACGAATCCAAGGACATTTACACAAGAGATGGACCAATGGATTGGTGCAGCATCAGCAGCAATGCAACCAGACTGCCGTGGTCGGTCTACCAGCTGGTCTACATTCCAACCCTCACTTATGGTCGATCGTGAGCTCTGGATGGTTAGCTTAGCACAACAACTCAGCTCACTGTGTATTCCAAACGGATGTAAGAGGGGCATTTATCTTCTCGTGTAATTCTCAGCAAGAAAGCTGTCATGCGTATCGTCAGACTATTCCTTTGACAGGTCGGGGCCGTGTCTTATTTGAAAGCCATTCTCTCATCAGGACTTGCTTTGCCAAGTCTTCCACTAATGCTGGAAGTTTGGCACGAGACACAGCAGGAGGGAAACCTCTCGTTAGACTTCTTCTTCCTTATTTTCTCCAACAAATACAAGTGGAAAAAAACCTGGAAGCCTCTAAGGACACAATGTTTCTTGCGGTATTTTCAATGGTCTTTTTTTTTTTACTGCAGCCTCCCGGATAGTATCTCTGACGTATGGAATTAATTCGAAGCAAACCGACTAAGCAGGCTTCGTTGCAGGAGATGCTTTGTGTAGCAGAACCCTTTCAGTTGCATGTCATCTTGATGATTTGCCTCGCGAAGAAGGAAAATATCACAAATCACAAATGTTGCTGGTGCCCTATAAAAGGAAAAGTATTAAACACTTTCCATTTACACGCTTTCTTTTAAAAGCTGTGAACTTTTTATTGTGAAATCTTTACTTTCTGTAGCAAAGCTCATGTAAAAATGTTTTATATGTGCCGCATGCAAAAGTGAAGTTAAACATGTCTTAATACGAGAGGGCAAGATTTGAGGGTAATTTAATGGCTCTGAAAACACAAACTAACGCAATCATGCAATTTATGCCCGAATCGGTTTTATTTATCCTCACATCTGTCTTGACTCGCTACAAAAAAAAAAAAAGGTTACCACAGAAAATAAATACAATTCCACATTTGGCATTTAACGGCATTCCTCAGCCAGTGGACTCGCGTCTGCCAAATATGACCTCAGCATTTTACAAGCCTGTGTGTCGGCAGGAGGACCTGCTAGATTAAACTATTAACACTTCTTCAGCAAAGACATGGCTGACATCAGTGAAATAAACTCAGCCATAGCGGGAACACTAATACAAAGCAGATACAGGGTGGTGGCTAAGTCAACACAAGAAAACACTAATACGCTCAAGTATTTGAATCTGTCGAAAGCAACGGGCAGCCTGTGTTATTTCAAAATACGTTGAGAGTATAAACCTAATTGTACGACCTTTTACTCACTACAGTTCAGCGAAACCAAGACATGTTGCAATATACTACAGAAAATGCGAGTAAAGCGAAACACTTGGACGAGAGGTCTAATTTTCCACTAGAAAACCAGCTACTTGAACTGAATTTACAAACCACACATTAGAACAATATTTTATGGTCAACAAATCCCACAAACACAGACCAACATCACATACACCCAATCCATTAGTCCCTACTGAGGATAAACTGGTGAGTCTGGTGTAGATGACTCTAACACTCTAACTAATAAATAAAAGAATCTCTGACTGCTGTCTCGCCGTTCTCTCCATATCTTGGCAAATGTTTATCTGATCTTCTTCAAAATTACCAACATTTGCACATATGAATAAAATTTCAGTGTTGCATTATTCAGTAACATACAGCTTGTCTATATAAAATAAAACTTGAATTAAACAAAATACAGTCTTGACTCGATAATCCGACACTAAATGTGAAACCTCCTTTTATGTCGGATAGCAAGGCTGTCGGATTGTCAAGACGGAGGTCGAGATACAAGGAGGGCTTGAAGGCTCATTTGTTGTTAATATTTATTGTTTATAGTTGTTTTAATAACTAGTGTATTGTTAGAACACTACGCATCGCTGGATTTCACACCTAATTGACCGGTGCGCTTGTGCACGGGCCTGTCAGTGGACATCAAAGGTACGTAAATCTCTCAGATAATACGCTGTTATGCTTGTTTGTGACATAAAATGTCATGGTGGAGTTGGAATCCAAGGCTGTCGGTGTGATGATTGTGCTGTGTTTATGGTATTTTTGTATTGCTGGCGATTGTTTTGTGGTTGTGTGATGAGTTTTCCAGGCCGGGCGGGGCTGCTTGGAGGAGGACGCTCTGTGCTGGCACAGCTCATCTCATCATTACGCACTGGATTTAGCCTCCATTCCAGCTGTGCTCCAGTGCCAGATGACTGCCAACTCAACCAGTGGCACATTCGGCTGCTTAGCGAGTACGTGTGCGTTCTGCTAATGCATCTCAAGTTTGTAAGTAACTGTGTTCTCTTGTGTTTCGCCAGCGTCTCCTTCACCGGCTCCAGCTTCTCCAGCCCTTTTGTGTACCCATGGAACCACGGATTTGGATTGTCCCTTCACATGAGCACTGCACGGGAACAACGGCACACGAGCATGGACACGAGATATCACCCGCCTGCACCCCCGCGGCGACAGCTACCCCGGATCCCTTCACCTGCCTCCCGGTGTCCCACACTCCCTGGATACCCAGAAATAAACCAGCTTACCCTTTATCCTGCTCGCTGTTTGTTTTTGGTCCCTCAGTAGTCAGTATGTTAAGGCTATTTTTTATGGGTTCCGTTCGTCTTTCCTAAAAACCTGTCGGATAGCAAGGTTTTCAGATTGTTAAGGGTCGAAATGTCAAGTCACGACTGTTCTTGCTTTGTTGTAGGAAAATTAACATTTGGACTAACTGACTAATTGGTGAAATAATCCATATAAAAATAATCCTCATTACTAGCATCTCTGTAGGCGTTAAATACTTTCAAAAGACTTCACTGATTCACTTAAAAAGTTGACATAAGTTAGTATAATTTACAGGAAGACGTTGTATGTTAAAAAGAAAACGAGAAACACTGGAGTAAGCGCTTTGTAAGGTTACAAACTACATCAGTGAAAATGCTCTCAGCAGTCGAGTGGTTGACCTTTGTTCAACCTCGCTGCTCTTTCCTTCCCTACATTCACTGTCTATCTAAACACCAAGTATCCAATAAAGGCAAAAAGCCAAAACAACAACAACAACAACAAAAAGCCCCATAAAGCAGAGAAGAACATTTAGAGGAAGGACCATTAGCTGTGATTTATAGCTGTGTCTCGTGCTGATTTGTGTTTTAGGAACACACCAAAGCTGAAGGATGTCACAGGGCTTCCCTACAAAGCTTTGATTATCTCTTTAATTGTTGTTCTCCAGCCTGGTTTAGATGGTCTTCAGAGGGGAGTAGCCTGAGTACTTCCACATGCTGTATCTTGGCTAATGGTTTAAATGAGAGCCCCAGTTCTGGCAAATCACGTCTCGGGTACTTTCTATGATGCCACATCAATGACAAGACACACGGCTTGTCATTAAACTTATCTAATCAACTTTGCGGAGGTTATAATATGCAGAGTAGGCCTGTGATTTATCTGCACACGATTGCTGAATCCAGCCCGACAGAAGCTGTGCAGTGCGGGCTTGGCTGGTGGCTGCTGCATTATCCACCCTGACACTGCAGATTACGGCGGGACTTGTACCTTTCCAAATATTCGGAGGAGCTCATGGCAGTGGAATGCTTCTGCATTTCCTCCTTAAAGCTTTGGCTCCTTCTGCTTCAGTCCAGCTGGAAGGTAAAAACCACACTGGATCTACTGCAAATGGGTTGTCTAACCACACTGGAACCACTTGAATAGTTCCCAAAGTATACAACTTCACTCATCTGGCACTCAGACCCAAGCAATTCCTCAGCACTTAGCTGGGGTTGAGGCATTTAGAACACCAGAGTAGTTTAAGTGAAATAGAAGAAGCGTTGATTACTTTTTAACATCCAAAGGGGAAAGGTGACCACAAGAGATGGACTCATTACTAAACTGACATTACTCTGTATACTCACTTGCCAAACTCTTATGGTAAGAGAAAAAAAACCCTTCAGAACTTTTGGTAAAATAAATGAAAGAAGCAGAAGAGAGAGCTGAAGTCATGACTCTACATCCGGGCGAGGCTCTATTCTGCTAACTCCAGTGACACAATGCAGTCTCTAATTCAGCATTTTCTTTCATCGCTCTTTCTGGAAGAATGTCGTATTTTCCTGGGCTTTACTTTTGAGATTCTAAGAAAAGAAATTGGCTTTCACTACAGTAGTTTCTGGAGGGAACTGAAACCTTTGTGATTTTGACAAAAAAGTAACCATGATTGCATTGCGGGCACCGAAAAAAAAAAACTCCAATGTAATAAACGATGAGTGTCTGGGTACTTGGATCATTGTAAGTTGGTTTGTTCCAAAAAATTCCCCCAACCCTCTCTTCTGAAGCTATCTGCTATCTAAAAACCTCTTTGTCCTGCTGTTACTACAAGTATGTAGGAGGTAACACAATACCTCGACTCGCTCGGGGACTCCTCTTTTGAGCTGAGTCTGTGAACATTTCAGGCTTATGGGAAGTAAAACTAAAAAACCTGAACACTGAATAAACAACAATATTTATCAGTATATTTCAGAGAACTACCATCATTATTCAGACACTATTGCAGGTTTTTCTAATGGAGCACACCGTGGTTCCTGTAATCCTGTGTATTTAAGAACAGGATTTTAAATGAAGGATATCATCAGAATCTGGAAGCTCCTGTTCCACTCTATTACCTTTTTTTTCTTTCTTAATGGCTAAACTGTTTGCAGTTAGTTCCCTCTTTACGCATAAAGTAGATGCAGAACCTTATTAGCATTCCTTTAGTCTGGTCTTTCACAAAAACTAACAGAAACACCGACAAAAAAATCCACCAAACAGTACCTCTAAAGCTCACTGCTTAGTTTAATCTACACACCAGATCCAGGCTGCCTGTGTCCCTCTGGAGTTCCCTCCAGTCTTTATGCTGACTTCAGCTAATTGCCTGCTGGCTGGCTGGCTGCAGCTTCCTATTTAACAGACGTACAGTACATGGGAGTGGTATGAATCCTGTCATCTCAGTTTTGGTTGGAAAGTAACTAGGTGTACTTTCCACAATGCCAAACAACCCCTGTAACTCTAATAATGCAGAAGTCCTCTCAGACCTTAGAAAAGCTGCAGAAAGCCCTTAATTCCTGATCTTTCTGACCTTAAACTCTGGTGCCACACTTTAAGTGCTGACATTAAGAAGACTAAATCCAAACCTCTGAGTTCAGGCTCTTCTGTGGGGGTGCAGAGAATCTTTAGTAAATGTTTGACCTTTGCATTCAGCTGCTCCTCAGTGACACAAGGTACAAAAATGTAATTCTCCTATCCGATTTACAAAAATGGTCTTACAAGAAGTGCTTGTAAGGAAAAAAAACTCTGTTCTTCCTTCTGTGAAAGAGCAGGTGTTGGGTGTAACAATTTACACACCTAGTAAGAAAAAAGGATGACCCCTGGATCAACCGGTGGATGTGTTCGGATTCTGTCCAACTGTGAAAAGACCACGGAGCAGAACAATTGTGGGGGTATTACTGCTCCCAGATGGGCTTAGAGCAGGTTCCCAATAGGAGCCTTGGAAGTTTCAAATATAGTTTCACACCTGTAGCTGTGAGATATTTCCTTTCAACAACACGTACAACACATGCAGTCTGTATTATTGTATAAAATAATCCATCTTGTCTTCTCTACCAGGCAAATACATCAAGACTGAACTGCCGTTACGTCTTCTCCGTGCCCCTCTTCGATCACAGACCGTGGATAATGTTGTTAGGGAAAGGAGGACAGACTTTCCACTTCCAGCAGCTCACAGTCTGCTTTACTACGGAATATTTTGGAACCAAATAAAACTACCTCTCAACTGGGTGACCAAAGATCTTTTATATGAGCAAAACCAAACAAGTTATTCAACTTATAATTTCACTCTGTTTGATTTGCATACCATGCAAGTGCTTCATTCAAATTTCAAAATCAGTTTCCCTCAAACTTACAGAGCTTAACAAATGTATGAGACCACCATTCAAGATAAGGTTTAAGCCACAGCTGTCTTAAATTAACAGCATTGGTAATTACCAAAGTCTGTGATGGTTAATACACCAGTATGTAGAAGCTCTTTAACCAAAATGATGTTTTCTTATGGATGTTTGTTTTCCATGAATTTCAGATTTACTGTAATAGATAGATAGATAGATAGATAGATAAGCACATTATCATTTCTTGATTAAGATGTCAGATTATAGTTATTCACTTGCATTCCTGAACAGAAAATTAGTTTCAGTGGTTGAATGTTATGCTTGATTCATTTCTGACTTCTCAGAGAAGCCCAGTGGCTCAGATTTGGGTATAAAAAGGTGAATTCAGTTTTAAATTCCTCGTTCATGTTCAAAATGGTAAAGAGCTGAGTGTGAATCAAAGCACTAATACAATGCTTAACAAGTTAGAAAGGTGGTCCAATACATTTGTTAAGCATTGTATGTAAAACTTTACTTGTAATAATGTTAACACACATTTCAAAAATCAAAACATCAGAAGCATGAGTGAGCATGAGTCACCACATGTCAAAACCTTCTTCATACAGATTGCCATCCTATTTTCCATTTTGATCCCACAATTCCATTCTCAGCTCACTTCCATTTTTTTTCCTTTAGAGATTTAATTCTACTAAAATATGAAAGCACGAGAGTTGCTTTAACATCCATTAAACTTTGGGCTGGATCACAAAACGGTGCTTATTAAGACACAATGAATACGCCTTTGAGTTTTATGACATAAATCAAAGATGTGAGCACAATGAGACACGATGGAACGGCAGGATCATATATGCAGCACCGCGAGAACACAGATTGAGCAGGAGTCCAGCTGCACCACCAGGAGGCGCTGTTCATCATCACAGACGCTGCTGGAGAACCAGGTGGACGAGGTTTAAGTGACACAGTTGGAGAGCGAGGCAGAAAAAGTGACAGACAGACAGAAGTTTCGTCCCAGTTCCCAAAGTGAATCTGCAGACGGCGCTGTCTCGTCATTTGCCAGCTTAAGATTTTCCAGCTCCACACAAAGATGCACTGCTCATAAATCAACACTGTAGGTGGTAGCTTCCTTAATCACTTCTTCCATTATTATGCAGAAATTACACGCCAGATATTCGAATTGTGTTCCAAAGCAAAACAGAGAGGGGGTTGCCAAAGTTAGATAACTGTACAGTCCAGAACATGGTCCCCACGTGGCCTCCAGACACCTGGTTGATCCGTGATGATCTGTTAAATCAGGAATCTGTCCACACATCCTCCCTCTGATCAACAGCTCTCCATTCTATTTTAAATGCCAACAGAGAGGATCCAACCTTTTTTCTTTCTTTCTGCACAACAATTGGCTCTCAGCATATTTTTATTTTTTTTTAGGCAGAAGTGTCACTAGAGACATCTGTCCCACGTTAAGGAAGCTCTGCTGTCAGCGGTCCACGAGCTGCACACCTTCTGGACAGCACACGCTTTAACAGTCTCACATGCTTTCATTTGTGGCAAGATTTAAGTGGAAAATAGCCTGATGGTGACTTTTATGCAGCTTGCAACTTACAAAACCTTCATCTGTAGTTTCTCTGGAGCTACAGATGATGACCTACATGGAAAAAGTTCAGAACTCAAAATACGGTAACGTTTCTGCGTTTGATGTCATTTCCCAGCTCCAGTTTCAGCGGTGGTGGAAGAAGTATTGAGATCCTGCAAAAGTAAATAAGTCTAAGCAGAGTTTAAAGCCCTGGTTTGGTCCCTCTGACTGATTCAATTATTATATAAGAGCTGATTACATTATTATTAGTGAAGCATCAGCTGATCAGCAGCCAGGTGGAACTGCTGTAAACCAGTGTTATATACAGAGACAGCAGAAAAATCTGAGCGCTTCACACATGAATAAGGGGAAAAGGGACAAAGGAGATAAAACAAAGTTTTGATACACAATTCTATGTTTGACGTTTTGGATTTTCTCTTTAATCTTTGCTGATATTGAATCATTCGAACGCTTATTGACATGAAACCGTGTGAGAAGTTTAAAGGAGGAACAACTCAGACATCTGACATTTAAACCCAACTACTCACTGCTTTTTGTGTGAAACTCAAAGGTTTAATCTTTAATAATGTGTAATATTTTAAAAGCTTGTTTTATTATGAACAGATACATTTCAGAGTAGAAAGAATAATACTGCGCTCAAAAATGTAATAGAGTAGAAATATGGAGGCGCATAAAATAGAAATACTCAAGCATGAATGCAGTATCGTACACTACTTGTTTAAACATATGTACTGACTTTACAGCAATGCATTTTTTAGTGACGCACTTCACACTTACTTGAAAGCAAACTGAGAACTAATCTAATAATGTGATTTTTTTTTTCTCTCAGTGGTTGAAAAGCTGTCACGAAGGCTTAAAGATTTGTCATGACTGCACCAATTCAGAGAAAACCATGATATATTACAGTAAATTATTACAGACTTCAGAGGCCGTTTAACAAAGAACATTGCAGAAAACAAGCTGAACTGGTATTCATTGTATTCAGTCATGTAAATATTCTTAATTTTGTGTTCTTAGTAGTAGTTCTTCAGTTTTTCTTATGTAAATTGTATATATGGTGTATATCCCTCACCTCTTTAATTTATAGTTGTGTTTGCTTGCTTTGCTTATTGCCACTTTACTGCTGTGACATTGCAAAATTCCCTCTTGTGAGACTAATGAAGGACATTCTAAGACCACGAAGGAACGTAGTCTCTACATATTGGGCCACCACGGATTCACAGCATACAGAAAGCATGAAACGTTCTGTCCTATAAGAAGTGGAATAAACTCAAAGCAGACTGCTTGATTGCTTGAAACTGGTGAAATATGCATTTGCTGTGCAGAAATGTATAAAATCACATCTGTAGGAATTGGCGAGACCACATCTGTCAGTCAGTACAATGGAAACCAGAGCCTGTTTACATAAAATATCCTTCAATTTGCACGACTGGTCTGAGGCCAGTTCATCCCACATGTAATCCCAGCAAACGTGGGTAGACTCTGACCTCTGCTGATCACAAAGAAAACAACCAGTAGTCCTATACGTTGTACTGGTGATACTTCTACTGTGACATAAATGACATTTATTAGCCTATATAATATCTTGGTTTCACATTTTACAAATTTAATAATGTGTCAGGTGTTTGTTTTTTTAACTTTATGCTGACAAAACAGCAAAGTATTTTCTGTAATATTCTAAATAAGCCAGCAGGTGGCAGCAGCTATCTGCCTTCAGGGTTTAATTCACACTTCATTTTAACATCTTTGTAGCCCCATCCTGAAGAGATCATCCATCCATCATCTATACACCTCATTAGGGTCGTGGGGGACTGGAGTCTATCCCAGCTGACTCAGGGCGAAGGCAGGTTCACCTGGACAGGTCACCAGTCTATCACAGGGCTACACTTAGAGACAGACAACCAAGCACACTCACATTCACACCTACGGACAATTTA
>NW_007577784.1:48216-49273 GCF_000690725.1 Stegastes partitus
AAAACCTACAACTTCATGTCAAAATGGCCGCCATGAAACAGGATGTAAACCAGGTGTTACTCATCACTGTGCCTCAACAGCACAGAACCTGCATTAATGCCATTAGCAACACACGTGTACACCGACTATTTCATGTCTTAACTGTGAAAGAGGAAAACAACACGTCAACATCGGTGTGAAAATGTCTTGTTAACATCTTTAACGGCAACTTGAAGGCCAAGGTCAAAGGCTCGGCTGAGGACACTAAAAACAGCCCAAAACAGCCGCCGTTCATCCCATCAGTCACAAATCTGACACCACACTTCCTCTGGTCCCTAGAAATGCACCTGCCAAGTTGGAAAGTGCTTGAATGTACAGTTATTGTGACACACAAAGGCTTAGAATTTTGGAATAGAATGGAAGGTGTTCTAGAACATAAGAATACCAGGTGGAGACATTTTCAGTTTTTCTTAGTTCAGAAGACAACAGGAGTTACCAGGAGTTACCAGGAGTCCAACATCGAAGGAAAGCCAAAGGACGAAGCTTTTTTTTGAAGTAAGTCACTGTTGTTCTACTGAGCTTCACAGGAAACATTCACAACGTCCTTTTTTCCATCAGTTTTGTTCCAACATAGGTCAACACATAATGAAACAAGTCAGAATAATATCTAAGACTTTGTTGTGCAGTTGTTTTATAATGAATACTAAATATCTAGCAACTTTTTTTTACTGAAAATTGAAACCATAACTGTGTTGGAGGTGATCAATGTGTTCAGGTTTGAGGATAGGTGTACAACTAAAACCAACCAGGACTCCTCTAACAAAACTATTTCCTGCCTCATGAGCACAACACAAAGTGTGTTTAAAGTGTTCAAAGATAAAACTTGTTGGCAAGTCACTGTGTCGTTTTCAAGCTCAGCACACCTTCTTAAACTTAACTCAAACAATACACACAAAAAAATCCACCATTTTCAACAAATACATCCCATAATTAAACCAGTATTCACAGGTAAATGCGTTTGTCTAAACACATATTAGTCAACTCATCTCTAACTCACTTCAGAATATTCACTTATTTT
>NW_007577784.1:51664-59973 GCF_000690725.1 Stegastes partitus
ACGTCACCAGTTGCATGCAGCTTCCTACAATGTGTGATTCATCCTCTGTGTCTTCTTAAAACAGGGAAGTACGGCGACCAAATGTGATCATGGTTCAGCCTGCAGACCCCGAAAACTGCATCCACTTGGGAGACACGTCTGATGAGGACAGTGACTTGAGGTAAGCTGATTCATCTGTTAGACTTATCCATGCCTCCATCAGAAGAGAAAAACTGAGCCTTAAACAGGACCAACATACTAAGTTCTTACATTCTTGTGCTTAGTCTCCAGCCAGATGCTCTCAATCCAGACGCCACCAGCATAAATGAGGACGCAGAGCTCCCTCCCATTGCATCTGGTGAGAACGCGTCATTCCAACTTTTTTGCTGAACGTCTAAACTGCTAAAACATTCTACGTTGCTCTTGTTTTGTTTCTCCTTCTTCCAATTCATGACATATCTGATGTTTTGTGATTTTCAGATGATTGCAAGGACCACCAGGACGAGGAGAGCAGCGAGGAGGAAACAGACGCAGAGAACAGTGGTGACAGCAACAAAAAGAAAAAGAAGAAGAACCGCTTCAAACGCGTCTGGTCTTGGATGAAGATGACATTCCTCTGCTGCGTCTTTGTGGACATGATGGAGTGAAGTTCACGAATGCTGTCTTAGAGTAGGTAGCAAGGAGAACAAACATGGTCCACAGTTCTTCAAGATGGCAGCATGTTGGTCCAGTGTGTAGCATTGTGGCCCATGCTGGCTTTAAATTGAGACCCTGGTCTTTTCTGTGTGCAGTTTTCATGCTCTCTGTATGTTTGTGTGGCTTCTCTCCAGGTGCTCTGATTTCTCTCCACACTCCAAAGACGTTGTGGATCGTCACTGCTGGGGAAGCTCCTATGAAGCACTGAGCACATATCCTTCCCCTGCTCTCTTTATGCATGTATATGCCACCATATACATGCATAAAGAGTCACTAACCTTGTGTCTTGTCTCTCCCACTGCCAAGGTTTTTCTTCTCCATCTCTTTTCTATCTGCTATCCTGTTCTCTCTCCCCTTTACCCTAACCCCAACCGGTCGAGGCAGATGGCCGCCACCCTTGAGCCTGGTTCTGCTGGAGATTTCTTCCCGTTAAAGGGGAGTTTTTTCTCCCCACTGTCGTCAAGTGCTTGCTCCAAGGGGAAATCCATAGGAGACTTTGGATTTGTTGGGTTTCTCTCTGGATTTTTGCAAGGTGTTGACCATTACCTGTAATTTTGTAATTTTGAAACGTTTTCACCTTTTCCTGTGATTTTGTAGAAGATAAGACAAGATAAGTTAAGATAAGATAAGATACGACAAGATAAGCTAAGATAAGATAAGATAAGATAAGATTAGATGACATAACATGACATAAGATAAGATAAGATAAAATAAGATAAGATAAGATAAGACTTTATTGATCCCTTTTCAGGGAAATTACTTTTACAGTTACATCCCGTCCAAGAATCATAAAAAAGACAATGACCAATAACGGGGGAGACAGGAGGGAGAACTGTCGGGTCAGCCAGCATGAGCGGCGCCACTTATCATTGGACAGGAAAAGGTCTTCACCTTTGCTATGTAAAGTGCCTTAAGATGACGTTATAAATACGTTTTGCATAGATAAATATTTATCAAATAAAGACAAAGATTAAAGCTAAAATCGATGACCCTAAGACTCAAACGTTTGTATTTGTGCCATGCTCATACAGTATGTGTAGTAAAATGCAACATGACTCAAGGCTGTATAATAACAATATGACATTATAAAAGGACATTCTTTAAAAACAACAGAAAACTTGAATCCGATAACGATATTGAACGATGTTACATTTTTATGCCAATATCGGTGGGCCGATAATATCGGCGCTTTTGTGGTGGAAACACAAAGAACTGGTGCAAAGTCAGGCACCGAATCCGAACCAGCACTAGAACCAGTTTGGTGGAAAAGGGGTAAGCCGCCACGGAAGACGGTTCATCTCGCTGCCCTGTAGGACTGAAGAGCTCAAGATAACTTTTGTCCCTTTTGTCTCTCTCTCTCTTTTTCTCTCATCCTAACACCCTCATCCACTCATTTTTACTTTAATATATTCATTTTTATTCATGCTTTTGTGCGTGCGTATTATCTCCAGTTTACATTGTGTGAGCTACTCCACACCTGAGTTTCCAGACCTGGTTCTATCTTTTTTTTATTCCTGCCTTTCGATCACCAACGATGTGGCAAAATTCCTCCGCCTCCCATTCCTCCAACTCCTTCTACACTTGCAAAAGCTACTCATTGGATTTATTGTTTGAATTGTCTTATTTCTTTTTCTTAAATGTGAATAGTGTCATATTGCAGGTGTATGTTTTCTAGCCTTCCTCTCTGCAGCCTGACAAGCTGGATATCTGTCCTATCTGTAATAGAAGTGTGTCCCTTCACAACAGAAAATAGCGACACTTGTCATTGCTGAAACTGCACTCTATTAGCAACTTGCCAAAAACAATCTGTCACTTTCCTCCCAGCAGTCACAACAACAGAAATAAGGAGAATTATTCTCGGCTACCGGCCTGTCACAAACAACAAAACGCTGAAAATGAAATTTTAATATTTCTGCGTTTAGCAAAATAGAATGTCACAGCTCTCCAGTTATGAGATGTCCCTAAATTGTTTTTGGAAACAGATTGTATTGACTTTTGTTATGTTGCGTTTTGCACGAGTTAGATTACATCATTTGTAAAGATGGGTGTGTTTGTGCTGCCGAGTGTTTTCCGCGATCCAGATTGTTTTGAGACTCTGCACTTGTTCTGAAAAAGCCTGTTATGGCGTAATGTGCAAGTGATGGAGGCAAAAATGATGTAAGTGGGAAAACTCCTTTACTCTTTTGTCTAATGTGACATTCTATAAAATCATCTCCGACCTGTTTCTGGTCTGGTAGCACAAAGGTTCAAACTAAAACCGTATGTTAAATTGAGGAGATGGTCACTGTGTCAGGTCTGGTGATTACAGAGTCACTTGGCACCACGTAAGATGCTGCTCCTTGATCCCTACTAATCATGGTTTGTTGACTTCCACAGCCTGTGATTGGAAGGCACCAACTACCAGAAACTAGAATGAGGAGGTGTGTTTGATGCTGGCCGTCTTGTGGTCAGAAAAATGAACTTGAACCCATCTGTGGATGAGGACAGCGTTGTTTGTCTATGTTTTAGCCTCTTTCACTTTGCCATGTCGAGAGAGGGAGTTACTACAGCAGACCCGCCTTAAAGACACCCTGCTTTGTTGTCTGTTTTATTCAAAATTAGGCACAAGTTACAAACAAAAATCACGCCGTTTTAAAAAAATTCTTGAAGCTTGTAACAGAGTCTATAAACTCATGAATAAAATCCTTACTGGTAGGTTTGTTTTCTCTTAGACTAATATACAATCAGACTTCTATTTGCAACCAGAAGTGTCGTCTCTTGCTGGCCTTTAGACAAAATGCAGGTTTAAGGCCCTTTTGCGTTGGCTCCACTTTTCAAATCCCCCCATCTTTTCATTTAGTCTTTGGGTAAAGCAGATTGTTTCACAGCTGTAGAAGTAATCTGCAGCTGACTACGACCTCAGGTGTCTCAGTGGAGACAATTCATCAAGGGGAACAAAATTACTGTGTCTAAATGCTTAATGGTAAATGGCCTGTATTTATACAGCGCCTTCCTACCTTAGTGGTACTCAAATTGTTTTCCAGTGTGTTTATCAGGAAAACAGAGCATGAAGTAAGTTCACTGTACCTCAGCAGGAGATTATTTCCATTGCCTGTTTGCAACTATCCAACTGCCTCTCAGTCAGATCAGCTCATGATGATACCTTTGTTTAAGAGGTATCTTTAACAACACCATGCCCAAGTTCTTGCATTGACGTTACAGGTCAGACCATTCCATCTACCAACTAAGCAAATATGTGTCACTTATTATCACCCTTATCCTCAGAAAATCTTCAGAAAACAACTGCTTCGAAAGGCATATGACCTTGTTGTCAGATCGCAGAAAACCCCTAAACTAAAGAGACACTATGAAGAACCACACCTGACCCTTGCATGTGCTGATATTCTGCTAGATGCAGGTCCATCATTTCAGATGCAAGACGGCGGCATAAGCAGCTCACCAGAGGGGACAACTATTGTGAAGAATTTGGATTGATGACGCTACTGGTGCAGCCCTGTTCACTTATTATTTGCATTCCCTGTAATTTGCGATTCTCTCCAGTTTTACTTTCCGAGAGGCACATTGGCCAGTTTGTGGTTTTTAGCGCCTTGCTCAAAGGCAACACTGATTTGGAACCTACTGTAACAATGTATGTGATGTGTACGCAAGGACTGGAAATCAAATCTAGTTTGCCCACAAAGCCAAGTGGAAGTCACTATTACAGTCAAGTCACTTTTATTTATATAACACATTTAAAGCGACCAACATTGAGCCGAAGTGCTTTCCAGTAGAGAAATAAGGCCTTCATACCTCACATGAAGATATTTATGCTTCCCTCCTGAGCTATTCACCTGCTGCACTGCATTACTGTGACTCGGCCTCTCACTTTTCCTCCACACGCTTCATCCCTGAACCTCTGGGAATAAACCAGATAAGACAAATCCAGAGTCGTAGTCGCAGACAAGGACAATAAAACAAGTAATCAAACTACTTGAAGAACATGCATCAAATGACAAATAGTGATAGTGAAAATATTTTTTTACAGGCTCAAAGTAGAAACCCCCTTGCCTACATATTACTTATATGTTTTTCAGTTTTTGCTGAATGGATTTAAAAAACAAGAGCTGCATTCATTGACGATCAACCATGAATGCCGTTGTAGTTTGGGAGCATTGAAGTACTGACAATCTAACATTTTACCATATATGAAGGCATGGATTCAATTTTATAAACAAAATGAAAGTTTCAGTAACTTTCCGTTTTCTGCATTTAAAGTCTTATTTTTACCATGTTACAGTATACGACAGAGTGAGTGCTAGTACCCATGTGCGGAATCACTTAAATGTCAAATGATATGAAATAGCATCTGTTCTTCATAATTGTGCTATTTCTAAGCTGACAATAGTATTTTCTCTTATGAACAATACAAAGACAAATACTTCATAAAGACAGGTATTGAAAGTACACCTGTGATCACTGAAACAAAAATTGAGAATTCATGTGATTTCCAGTTGTACGAACTCGGTTACAAAACAATCTATGGAGTGTATTTAAGAGTGCATCCACGATAGGACGAGGCGGGGGTGGCACAAGCCATCTCACCGATTTCAATGAAACTTTGCCAGTTTAAAGGGGTCCACCCAAAACTACTTCAGTCTAAGTTTAAGGAAATTTGGTCAAACTGGAGGGATTTCACCACCCCTCCTTGTTTTTTTTTTTCTTTCAAAAATGACCAAAATTCGCCTAAAAAATGGTCAGAAGTATAAAGCTCTACTGCTGTAAGAATTCAACCAAATCTTTTCATATTTTCAGTGAATGTAATCCTACCCAAGGACAACCTATTGTCAACGTTTCGTTCTCCTACAACGAGTTCCATCACACAAACCATGTCAGCCAAGACCGCCTCTCTCACCCAACAGTGAAAACTGTTAAAATACCCAAAGTTTAGGCCAAAATATCTCCAGTGCCCGAGCATGCTTCAAAAAGCTGAGCATACCGTCTATCGCCTATCGTGGATGTACTCTTAACTGCATGTATGTATTGTGGCCCCACATGTAAAAGAATTGTTAGAGGATTTTTAAAATCTGGCAGTGAGATGTCACGAAGATGAAAAAGGATAAAGGAAGACTGGTGACCAACTAAAAGTCTGTCAAATCATAGCTGCAGCAGCCATCAGAGGTATAGAATGAGTCATAGTACCACTAATCAGTGTTGCGGTGGTTTTCCTTCTAAGTTGGTGCCACAGACAGCTGCACTGCTTGCCCAATCCAGCTCTCAAAAACACACGAGCAAGTGCTTCAGACTTGGTATCGGGGTTACTAATGGTATTCAGAGTCAGACAGTGTGAAGAACAATGCATGTACACTTAAATGGGCATGTTTTTCTACTAGATGTGTAAATTCTTGTATATATTTGTCTTATTTTTTATTAATATTTATTGTATTTTATTCTTTTCTTTCTTTAGTTATTTTACTTTGTTTTATTTGATTTTTTTATTTTCCTATTTCTATTATTCGTGCAAATTCCTAGGGCGACACCAACAGCCGAAACCAAATTCCTTGTATGTTGTGTACGTACTTGGCCATTAAAGCTGATTCTGATTCTGATTCTGATGTAAGAAAAACACCCATGCCTGCTGTTTGGAACATTGCTTTAGAACGTGGAAAGAAGTCTGAATATTGAGAGCACATTCTTCCAATAGAAAGTCAAAGAGAAATGTCTTCATCTTCAGAGGGGGTCCAGCATGTTTGGCATGAACCTGCTCAGCGCTAACACAGTGAACGCGTAGCCCCAACAGTGAAGCACAGAGGTGGACTTGTGTTGATAAAGATGTTGGTCAGATGACATTTACAAATGGTACCATGAATATCTGTGGATGTACCAATATACTAGCAGACAAGGTGATGATCCAAAGCCCCTTCTAAAATCACACAAGGGTTTGTAAGCAAGAAAAAAGTGAGTACTATGACCTGGCCAAGTAATTTGGCTGATGGTATAAAGGAGAGAAAGGTGGAGCAACACAACTCTTCCAACAAAGAGTAGCTGGAAGAAAACTGTCTCTAAAAAATGCCAGAACATCTCTACAGAAATGTGGTATTCTNTGACTACGACCTCAGGTGTCTCAGTGGAGACAATTCATCAAGGGGAACAAAATTACTGTGTCTAAATGCTTAATGGTAAATGGCCTGTATTTATACAGCGCCTTCCTACCTTAGTGGTACTCAAAGTGTTTTCCAGTGTGTTTCTCATTCACACACCAATGGCGACAGAGCTGCCATGCAAGGCGCCTGTCTGCTATTGGGTGGAACTGTGGGTTCGATGTCTTACCCAATGACACCGAACACTTCTAATTGCCAACCTTGCAATTAGAGGACCATTGTTCCACCTAAGCCACAGCCGTGTGTGTGTGTGTCTGTTCTTTGCATACAGAGACAACCATATTTTCTATTTACTTCAAACTAGGCAGTTGTATCGCTGGGGGCCAGAGCAAGTGCAGCGACAGGTTTTAAGCTGATCATATAAATAGTGGCGCTTTAAGGGGGTTGTTTTGTTGTACCCAGCATCTACAAGAAGAAATCTCTATCTGTAAACTCTGTGTGTGTGTGTGTCTTTGTTGGGGTTGTGTTTACTGGCAAGCGTCTAGATAAATGTCCCTCTTGTGGTATTCACGACCTGAAGAGTGGAAACTTCCTGAACGCTGCGAGTTTCATGAGTTGCTGGCGTTCTGAGGAATAGTGGAGGCCATGTGAGTTCATTTTTCGATGGATGGGGAGTTAATACACGGTCATTTTAGTTGGAGTTTTTCATCCTAATTCTATAATGTCTGAGGCAAATGTTGATACTTCTAAAAGCCTCCTTTGTTTCTGTACAATTCCTACATTATGTTCCCAACTTGCTAAAGGGTTCGCCTCAGTACCCTGTCGCCATTGCCTACTTGTGAGGTTCTCACGACTTACAGCAGAGCTTACTACTCGAATGCATGTGGCACACATGACTTCCTACAGTATTATCATGAGCTCACAAGTTCCATAGGAAAGCAACGTGGAGCTGTTTGTCTGTACCACAAAGTTTAACCACAGACAACAGGCACTGCACCAGGTTTGTGTCTGTTGGACTTTTCAGAGAAAGAATTACATACCAGTACTCCTAAAATAAAAGCTAAAGTTCATAAAGCAATAAAAACACACCCTTGCTCAGTGTAGCACAGTAGAGTTTTGTTGTTGGTCTGGTGAGATCACTAGCTTATGGTGGCTAATGTTAAAATTGTATACCACTGTTGCTGACTGACTCTGTGGCTCTTCTTGAATTGGACTTGTGTTTTAGCATGTAACTGGCTCTATCAGGATAACAGAGCATGAAGTAAGTTCACTGTACCTCAGCAGGAGATTATTTCTGTTGCCTGTTTGCAACTATCCAACTACCTCTCAGTCAGATCAGCTAATGATGATACCTTTGTTCAGGAGGTATCTTTAACAACGCCACGCCCAAGTTCTTGCATTGATGTTACAGGTCAGACCATTCCATCTATGACAGCAGAAGGCCAAATATTATGTCTACCAACTAAGCAAATATGTGCCACTTATTATCACCTTTGTCCTCAGAAAATCTTCAGAAAACAACTGCTTCGAAAGGCATATGACCTTGTTGTCAGATCG
>NW_007577784.1:61732-64009 GCF_000690725.1 Stegastes partitus
AAAGGTGGAGCAACACAACTCTTCCAACAAAGAGTAGCTGGAAGAAAACTGTCTCTAAAAAATGCCAGAACATCTCTACAGAAATGTGGTATTCTCCATGCTGATACGGATTGAATATGTCATCAGAAATACAGATGGACGTTCAAAGTATTGACGAAATAAAATATGTAAATCACAGTTACAGCAGTGCTTGGTTGTCTGTCTCTAAGTGTGGCCCTGCGATGGACTGGTGACCTCTCCAGGGTGTCCCCTGCCTTCACCCTGAGTCAGCTGGGATAGACTCCAGCCCCCCTGTGACCCTCATGAGGATTAAGCGGTATATAGATAATGGATGGATGGATGGACAGTTACAGTATAAAAGGTATACTAATTCTTGTTGCACTGAGTTCCAACTGTGTGACTTGCATTTTAATGGAGTGAATCAAAAGTGTTCGTTTGAAATAAGAGCAAATGCTGTTAAACTTAGAAGTATTCCAATTAGTAAATGACAATACAACTTTGAATCATTTGACATTTGTGGTGTACTTCCCTCCCTTGTATACTGTACAATCTAAAAAATCAGTTGTCTTCTAACATATTTGACGACGAGAACCAACATCGACGCATCACTGATAAACAGTCTCATCTTTTGATTCCTGCATGTTTCCAGTGTTGCAGAAGAATCAAACCAAACTGATGCAACCTTGACTGAAAATCTAGTTAGTGGTCCTGCACAACAAAATAAGAGTCAAAGTGGTTGCTTAGCAACAGATATATCACTCTGGCCTTCCTCCAGCAGCAGATGCTGTTGGAGGATGTTTTTCAACCCATCACAGAAAATCACAAGTTGGAATGACTCAGGTTAGCAAGTCTCCAGTCAACAGACATATGAACGCTGTGCTTTCAGGGAGAAAATTGTGTCATATTCAGGAGGTCAGGGGTCGGAGTCTGAATGCTAGATGAGGAACTTCATATTCTGTTTTTGAGCAGCAAAGAGGATTTCGCTTGCAGAGTCGGATGGCTGGTGCCTAAACGGGCATTTTGTCTTTTTTGCTACCAAAAATCAATTTCGATTTAGACTCACACATGAATTCCACCAGACTTGTTGTTCTCCATCTCCTGTGGTTTCCTCTTTTATTCAAACAAATTATCATCCGCCAGAGGCCAATACCGCCGCTGTCCATATGATGGCGCCATTGCTTCACGTTAGACGCTTCCTACCACATCCTCTCAGCAGCACACACATGGAAAAATAACTCTCCTTACATCAGTATGGTAATGATGGAAGTTTCTAAATACGGGCTTCAATATGTACCCTCACACTGTGGCATGAGCACTTAGGCTAGTTGATCCTTTGATGTCCCAGAAATAGGCTTGGAAGCAGGTATCATTAGGGTTTTTAGAGCGGGAGCGAGAGAGCACCTTCTCCATCAAAGCATGCGCGCTCCCCTTTGTAATGGAAACACTGGATGAGAGCTGTGCTGAAGGAGTCTAGCCACGAGTTTTCGTGTTTGAAAGTCAATACATGAAACGACGCAGCGCGCACACAATGTCACGCCTGTTTGGTGGCGATTTAGCAGAGTTCATGCTAGTTAACACAAAATAGGAAAAAGGAGAAGTTTACGTTGCGCTCTGTCGCGACGAACCTTCATGCACAAATTCGAAGAAAATCACAGAAAGAGAGACGATGTTAATCTACTAAACAGCAGATGACCGTATAGTCCCCTATTTATTATATGTATTTACATTACTCAGACATAATTTGGACCTATTCGATAGAAATATCAGTGTTTTGCAAGTTTCTTCAGGTTAAACCAATCACTGTATGTATTTCTATTTTTTTTTTAGCTTACATGCAGTCGACTGTTGCATAATCCATCAGGTCTGAAGGGGTTAAGTCTCACATTGCATTACCGTATCAGTATTGTTTTAAAGAAGGAGCCTAAGTACAGTTTCTGTTGTAGACCACTTCAGCTGATATTCGTTTTGAGATCAGTCGTGAAACAATTAGTCAGGCAACTGATTAGTCAGTCTCTGGGAATGTGGCAATCATTTTAGAAGCCCTCATTGTTAAGCAGTTTAATCCGGCATAAATTAAAATATACAGCGTTTCCATTGCGTTCCTGTGAATTCATAGTTTGTCAAACCAAGACATTTGCAACCCTGTCTTGTAGAAACTACTTTTATGTGTTTCTGTAAATGAAAATACGACATAAAGTCACCCAGATTATATTTTAAAAACACAACAAGGAAACATCCATCCATTATCTATACACCGCTTAATCCTCACTAGGGTCA
>NW_007577784.1:66426-71043 GCF_000690725.1 Stegastes partitus
TTTTTCCTCCACAAGTCACATCCGACCTGCTGCCACACCATTTCACATGTTGTTCTTACTGTCCAATGTATTCAGTACCTCCAGTATCTACAGCCCACAGCAGCTACAGCACAAAAAACTAGCTGGAAAGTTGTAAAAAATATTGAAAAACATCCGTTTTTTAGAAATTTGGCATCGACTTCATAATTCAGTAATTGTGCCCATGACATCCCCACTGCCTCCACCAGAAACTAACGTAGCCCTGGAGCTTCTACCCTCATGCGAAAGATGAGAAAACTTTTCTTTTCACTGATACAATACTGGGTAAAATCGACGGAGTCCTCCTTTAAGTAAAAGTTACTGATGATAGTTTCACGTTTTAATAATGCAAGACTTTACTTGTATCACTGTTGAATTGCTACGAGGTCGAGAATCCTTCTTCCATCCCCGACAACAGAATCCACTTTGGGTTAAAACGTCTGAACTCAGTGATTCCTCGTCGCAGACACAGAGGTTTCACTGGTTTCCTGGATTTCAGTAAACAGGATGTCTTAATTAACAAGTGAACAATACAACTGATCCTTAAGGGTTTGTTTATTATACATGGTAGGGAAATATAATGAAGTAATTAAAGAAAACCAATTTGCTAGCCACTCTAGATAATTGGAAAATAATAAGGCCAGGTTTCCGAAGACAATTAGAAAAATGAAATTTGACATTAAAATGTTTACAAATGACTTCGGTTTGCTTGCCTGAGCTGGATATTGCAACGCTGTGTTTTCAAAAATGAACTTGCACCTCGCTGGCAGTGTACTGTATTTATATGGATTTTCGCACCCCAATCAAGTGCTGTATATGCTACTCCGGCAGCATTTTCCAAGATTCAGCTGCCCTTAGATAACATTAGATAAAACACTATGACAAGGTAAAGTCTGCAAAGTTGTCTGTGCCCATGTGGGGCTGGCCTAATTAGGCTTATAAATCTGGCCAAAATCTATGCAGTAGCTGCTAGCTCCGCTCAGACTGTGACTTGACATATTCCAGTTTTTACCCCAAATCACCAGGGGCATCTCTTGGAGAACATAATCCTTAATGCTCCAATTCATCAAGACCCAGCACAGTAACACGGTGACACAATGAAGAAGAAGAAGAAGAAGAAGGGGGAGGAAAAAAAAAATAACATACAGAAAAGAGAGTGCAAACTTTCAGGTTGTTAAAACTCTGAGCTTATCCATTTGGCATCAAGGCCCTTTTGCTCTGCACTCACATTAGTCCAATCCCTTATCGCTCTCACGGTCCAGACACACTCAGATCTGGGCAGCGGAGGGAACATTGAGTTTTATATAAATCAATACTATGTCCCCAACACTATGCTGCTCCCGGCACCCCAGGGAAGATTATAAAGCGCTTGGCCAGATCATCTCTCCCCCATCATTTCTTTCTGAGGTGGGAACTAAGAGCTGAATTGAAGAATGATTTTTCGGGGAGGGAGCACAAAGACAAACAGTGCGGCGCTCTGCGGGGTAATCTGGGGTCAGCTCCATTTTCATTACAGTCAATTCTCGACCGCTGGACACATTGTTAGGAGCGAGTGTTCTCCAAGTCGTGAAATTGTCGCTTCTCGAAGTTGTTGGTTCAAATTTTTTTTTTTTAAGATAACAAAGTGCAATCTTCTCCTCAGTCGCCGGACCAGCGAGATGCCGCTCCCGCTTTTAATGTAAATGAATAAGCCGACACGGTGTTATTGAAATCTTAGCAGAAATTGCTATTCACAAGACTCAAGCCTAACACGCAGCGAGCTTAGGAAGCCTTTCAATTCGACAGGTATTCAGACTTTGGGGAGATGGGAACAGGTTGGATTAGATGGGATAGTCTGTTGCCTAAGCAACTGCTACACTCCACTGTGTTCTAAGAGGTTGCTTTATCTGTGAGGATTACACTGGGCGCAGGGAAGGCAAGGAGAAAAAAAAAGAAAGAAAGAAAGAAAGAAAAAAGCTGTTTGCCTGGAGTCAAACAGTTCAGATCCGAGGCCAAAAGCTGTGTCAGTGCGGGGCTAAATCCTCGCTTGCTTTAAACAACAAACAAAGGAACCGAATCTGTCAACAAGGCCCGAAAACAAAGTCGAAAGAATCAAAGAAAAGGTGACAAGGAAGAGGGGAGGAAAGATAAGAAGCGGAAAATGAGGCTGATGTATGCTAAGTCCACTCCAGACAAAAATTATCCCGAAACAGCGGCACCGCGTACCTAAGCTCTTAGGTGAAAAGAAGCGACTGGATTAATTTTTATTTTTTTTTAGTTGACAAGTGGAAGCAGTGAAGCCACACGGGATGCGTCACAATCCCTGCGAGCTCCTCCTGCTCGGCGAGGTGACACTTGTTAATGTTATTTATTTACATCTTTGTTTTCATCGCGCGGCCTGCGCCGCGCCACCGTGGCTGTTTTTCCGATTATGAATTTTCATAAGGAGATTATGGAAGCTGTGCGATGACAGAGGGATAGAAACAACAACAACACGATGAAAAAAACAACAACCCCGCTTTCATCTTCGGAGTTCGCAGGTGCCTTTGACAGGAGTTTGACTTGACCTAATGCTAACTACACACACCGGCAGACACACAAACAGGAGCATGACTGCTGTTAATGTCATTAAAGAGCCTGTGCGTGTGTGTTCAGTGTCTCACACCTACTTATTTAAGGGGTCTTACTCACATTCTTATTATTACGCTGCCAAGCAAAACTGAAGATGTCAAAGCTGTGCAATAACACCTGCACGTGAACACACAAAAAATAAAGTGTAACCGTGATTCCTAAAAGTACCCATCTTTTGCTCTGATAACAGCTTTGCAAACTCTTGGCACTCAGCTTCACTTGGTGTTCAGCCAAGCGTGTGCAGTTTAATTGTTACTAGTCATAACAGCGTTGAAGTGTTCCTGCATGTGCTCAGCAATCGTTGGCTGCTTTTCCTTCACTCTGCGCTCATCCCGAAGACCTGCACCCTCACGAAAAAAAACATGGCAGCTGGAACCAAATTCTCAAACTCATCAGACTGAAGTCCAGATTTCCACTGGTCTGATGTCTATTCTTTGTATTTTTGGCACAAGCAGTTCTCTTCTTCTTATTGTTCTAGCTCAGTGGTGTTCTTAAAGCAGTTAAACAATCAAGGCCTGATTCACACAGTCGTCTTCTCACAGCCGATGTCGAGACGCGTCTGCTGCTTGAGCGGAAGGACGCGTCGATGTGTCTAATCGGAGGTGATAACGGTAAGCTGTTCTAAAGTTTAATCAACACCACACTCCAAACTGTCATCACATCGTAGACATCCTGAATAAAATCCTCTTGCGAGTCGCAATAGTGAAATTTATTTCAAGATCTCTATTTACAACTTTGAATGGACTCGTTGAAATTAAATTTTAGGTACATAAAATACAGTGTTGCCCATAAAGTTGGAATAAATTATATTTTTTACCTCTTCTCGTCAAATGATTGTGACAAGGCGATTTATTCTTGCTAGATAAAGTGTATTATCTTCTCAAAACTGTATTGATATCACAATATACATACAATACATATCACAGTAAAAATTAAACCAAAGGTAACTTTCTTGTTTGGAGTTTGGGATTTGGAACAACAGGATTAAGGGTTGTGTTTCAGGTTTTCAACCTTGGTCATATAACAGGAAACACATATTTGAGGGGGTTTCATGCATTAGAATGTCCAATATTACTCTTTCAAATGTCACTAATATTGAGTATGGCCACCCCTGACATGGATCAATGCATTAAGACATGGTGGCATACTGTCCACCAGCTTGTTGATGGTGTCATTGGGCAGGACGTCCCACTCTTCAGTCAGAATTGGTTTCACCTGGTAACTGGGACTCAGTATGTAACCTGGTCAAAAATGATTACTGATGTGTGTAGATAGAAATGAAAAGAAGAATGCGTCTGAAAACAAAAGTTATTCCAACTTAATGGGCAACAGTGTCGTTGTAACTCAAGCAAAGCTTGCAAGCCTGAGAACACCATCCCAACTGTGAAGCACGGGGGTGGCAGCATCATGTGGGGGTGTTTTGCTGCAGGAGGGACTGGTGCACTTCACTAAATAGATGAAATCATGAGGAAAGAACATTATGTGGAAATACTGAAGCAACATCATCAGCCTGGAAGTTGAAGCTTGGGCTCAATTGGGTCTTCCAAACTGTCAATGACACTGAACACACCGCCAAATCAGTTACAAGCCCTGATCTCAGTCCTGGAGAAAGTTTGTGGGCAGAGCTGAAAAGGTGTGTGGAGCAAGGAGACCAACAAACCTGACTCAGTTCCACCAGTTCTGTCAGGAGGAATGGGCCAGAACTCATCAAACTATTGTGAGAAACTTGTGGAAGGAAACCCAAAACGTTTGACCCAAGTCATACAGTTTAAAGGCAACGCTACCAAATACTAAGGAGATGGATGTAAACTTCTGACTTTGAAGAAAGTCCATTATCTACACACCGCTTAATCCTCACTAGGGTTGTGGGGGGCTGGAGTCTATCCCAGCTGACTCAGGGTGAAGGCAGGAGACACCCTGGACAGGTCACCAGTCTATCACAGGGCTACACTTAGAGACAGACAACCAAGCACACTCACATTCACACCT
>NW_007577784.1:71722-74420 GCF_000690725.1 Stegastes partitus
GTATGTGATCCCACATAAACGGTTAAAATCTGACAAAGTGTCCTGTCTGAACTGATGTATGAGATCAAAAGGCTGTTTTAAAATCTCATTCTAAAAGTGGAAAGTGTCTCTAAGCTCATCTAAAGGTTGAGTTTTCGTGACATCACAGCTACTTTAGAAGCCGATCCTGCTCAAACTAAGTGTGACGCAGTGATTTTAAGCCTGCATTGTACAAACACTTAGTGGTGGAGCATCTTACACCCAGTGTTTCAGTTTCTAAAAAGAAAAATATGATTTTTTTAGAAGTTTTAACCAGGCTATTGAACGTGTTTATGGAAACGCCATATCAGCCATCATTCAAAGAGGATTTTAATACATCTTTGAACATAGCAGGACAGGAATTGGGGTTTAACAACGATCTCTGTTTGATATGATACAAACACATTAGATTTTCTCTATTTAAAATACAAGCCACCACGATAGGAACTCAATGCAACAAAAGCCACCTTTCATCACTATGATTCTAATCTTTTATTTCCAACTTAATAATTACATTTACTTCTTCCTTGTCTTTGACTCCCATGCAGCTTGGTGGCCAAGGTCAGGTGACTCCTCATTATCTGCTGCTGCACACCGGTACTATGAAGACATGAACTCTGAGAGAGTGGTTTATTATTTGGGCTAATCAAAAAATATGACAAAAGAAAAACACCTTATTTATTCTAGCTTATGCACTTATAGTAAAAAAAAATAAAGTGGCAATCTTGAAGATTTGGGCCCTACTTGATTTGCTGATACCTGCAGTTACAGGTGGAAACGGCAAATGCAGTTTAATGCTGCGGGTCACAGAATAATGAGGCGGGTCAGGCAGTAATTGTCCTTTTTCCTGTAGGCCACTGTGATGTGATTTATTGCTTCACACAGCGTGAGTCTGCAAACAGCAGGAAGTAGTGAAAGTGAAAGTTGTTGAGAAGTTGGAGGTGTGCTGCCGGTCACCTGCAGCTCTTCATCTAACAGCTAGCTCACTGTGGCTGCTCCGTCTTTCAGAGGACTTCCTGTATTGTATTTCAAATATTACAAAATGGTTCGTCTTCAGAAGATGCTCCCACTCATCATTGTATTGTATCACTGATTGATGAATTACAGTAACAAAAGTCAACTCGTGTTTCACCAGTTAAATCTCATGAATGAATGATGTATTCTGTATGTGTGTGTGTCTGTTCTGCAAATATTTTGACAACAATACAGCTGACCCACTTCACGCTTGGCAGATATACAGCTGGGGCCCCAACAAAGTGCAGCGTCGAGTTGGATGCAGATCAAATGAGCAGTGGGCATTTCTGGAGTCTTTTTTGGGCTCCTAAGCGCAACCTTTCCCATCCAGTGGGCGGAGCCTAAGTCATTGCTACGTAGCATCATTAAAGGTAAATTTGTGATTCGGTTTTGACTAGAACACTAATTATATATGTGTGTGATATTACAGTCCGTGAGGATCTGTACGATGTACATTTTGTCATCTAACACTTTGGAATCCATTTCTGTGTGAAAGGACCACACACTGAATTAAAATAGAAGACTGGTCTGCTCATTACATTCTCCACACCATTTATCCATCCATCCATTATCTATACACCGCTTAATCCTCACTAGGGTCNAAGTCCTCCTCTGACATTATTTGGCTCATCAAGCTTCAATTACAAGTCTTAGCTGACTAATCCTATGATTGAAATGGACAAATATTACACTTACACACACATGTGCAGCCGCAAACATGCGATGGCAGCTGAGCTAAATGGATTAGCTTGCTCAGAGGTGATGTCAACACGGAGACGGATCTGTACTCATGTGTGTGTGTGTGGTGTCATGCGTGTGTGTGTGCCAGAGCTGTGCAGCGGGGAGCAGAGACACCGAGAAGAGCTGCTTGACTCCTGCCATGTCTTCACAGCGGAGGCTTGGATGCTGCAGTGATGAGCGGTGTGTGCTGTGTACACAACTTCGCTGTGATTGGACTCCCAAGAAAACAAACAAACAAACCCGTTACGCTACGCTTGCATGTGCTCGCACACACGTCTACGCGCGTCCTCCGAGACGCAATTATTTAGAAATAAAGAAATTAAAGCATCCCTAATGTAAATATGAATCCAGTGAACGCTCCATTAGTGTTGTGATGGGGTCTCCGCTGAGCTGAACCCCGCTCGTTGTGTTTGTTTAGTTTGTTGTGTTGTGATCCGGCCACAACAGCGGGACCTCCATTTACCCAGGGTTCCCAGCAGGTCAGTGCATTAGCGGCAAAACGCTGAACGCTGCTTGATATGAGGCCAATGGGGATAGCGGGAGTTATTTTATGCAGCGTTCAGCGGTGAATGTGGGCGGACTTCTTGGGGTAAACACACACACACAGAGACACAAATACACACACTGACATATTTAGAAGGGAACATGCTCGAAGTCGCACACGGACAGAATGACACCAGACTCAAGAGAAGCACCAGTCACGTGTCTTTTTAAAGTCGCATGACGCAACTTTAAACAGCAGCAACGTAAGCCGTCTGTTTATTTAGCATCTGCGGTGCTGAACGGTGATTCACATCGTGTACTTCAAACCAAAGGGGTGTCACTGAATCAGCGATGGATGGATCACATCTCGGATTTCACTAATAGGTTTTGATCATAGACTGTATAAAAGATGGACGTAGCAACCGGCCCTGAAAAATGAACC
>NW_007577784.1:81622-85472 GCF_000690725.1 Stegastes partitus
TGATATGTTGAGCATATGTTTGTTGCAAACAAACTTAATTTGAGAGAAACTGTTTTTATCTCAAAATGTAGTCGAGAATGCAGTTTAGCTGTTTGACAATGTAATTGTTGTGACACAGGGTTCTCACATCAGGTCGAGGTAAAAATGTTTTCACTTTCTGATGACCCAGGTCAAAAGTTTTACTGTTTCATTGACGCTAACATCAGTCAAACTGGGATTATAAGACAAGACTGAAACAGCTGAGATCCTCAGAAACCTTGCTGCAAGTTGTCCATGATGTTCAAAACATATGTATTCATACATATGTATTAAATGTTCAAAAACAAGAGTTTGTCTTTGTGGAAAGTTTGGAAATCAGTTTGTCACATGCCTCAGAAAAAACTGACTCGACTCTGTACCTGAACTCAGTCTGCCTGGTGCGACGGAGCTTTATCTTGGATTTGGGGTGTGTTCGTACACCCTGCTTGGGGGTGAGCTGATAATCTTGATTCATTTTTCGGCACTGTGAAGCGTGATTATCTTTTATCTTTTAAAAAACACTTGATACTGTACTCTGCTACCTCACCGGCTGTCAGTCATCTTGCTGCACCTTTAAATTCTCCTACAAGAGTCGGAATGAGAGCAGGCAGCACCTTGTATTACCTACATTGAGTTCAGCACTCGTTCACTTTGTCAAAGTAAAAACCAATCTACTGAGTAACTCTCTGAGAAACTGTTGTTGTTTTTGTTTTTTTTCTCCCCCTTTTCCTCTGGAGAAACTCAATTCAAGGTATTACCTTTGTGTCTTTGTTTTTTTGCAACTAAAACTGGGATGTATCTGCCCATAATCAAGCGTTATTATGTGACTTTGTTCCAACATTCACTGCAAACTACAGAATAATACACCGGATCGATACACTTCTTGATTACAAATTTCTCCCGGGAACAGCGCTCAATATATATTGTTAAATTGATCGTTAACGTCACGCCAGTGTTGCTTATATGCCAGAGGTAGAAAGAAAAATGAAGCTCTGGAGAGATGTATTGAGAGAGAGAGAGGGAGGGGAAGCTTAAGGGAAATAAAAGAANCACCACTTACATTCGCTAAAATCCATTCATTCTACTGGCTGTGCGACAGCGGTGCTGATTCGCCGCCGCCATTCGACAAGCTGACCGTGCACATGACACAGGCGCATCAGTAAAAATGAGACGTCTTCTCTGTTGAAGTGTTTACAACAAACTGGAAGCCTCCCTGAAAGCCTGAAAGGATGAGGTGATGTAGTCTTACTAGAAGCTCTGAAAACTCTTGTCTGTTCTGCTCGTTGCTTCGGGACTCCCCCCGAGAAATGCACTCGACCCAGTTCAAGTTCAAACTGTGTTCTGTCCAAAGGGCGTCAAGACTGTATGCGAGGAATCACACCTTAAAATTCACACTGCATAGGGGGAAAAAGCATGATATTCAACTTTCTTTCATTTCTTTTATAAGATTGTAATCTGTCCACTGAACACTTTGTTATTTACTCCAGCATCACCTGGCACTGACCGGCTTAATCAGCATTGTCTGGACTTGTTTGGCAAGGTCTCGAATGTAACAGACGTTCATTTATATTTAAAAGTCCTGCACTTCAGCTTCAATTGAACTGCGTCTCTGCTTTGAAATAAATAATATAAGAAAAATCAATACTTTTGCTTACAGAAGGAATCCAAAATGACTTGCCAGACACAATGAAAGAGTAATGCTACTGCAGCAGGCATCACTAAAACTGAGAAAACCCCGTGCTTTGCAAAGTATAATTTTGTGCATTGAACTTTAGAAAGAAAAAAACAAAACAACGCAGGGCTGGCACAGCGTGGATGCAAGTGTCACACCGTTCACATCTGCATTAACAATGAAATCAAAGCCTTGTGTTCAGATGTCAAAGTGGAATTTTCATCGTCTGCCAAGGGTGTCACAAGCCTCGCTTGTTTCTTTGAAATGGATTATCAAGAGGTACTCCAACATATTGTCATAAGGGGGCTGTCACTTCTGCCAGCTGTTGAGCGCATCCTGCACAGCTGGCCTGCTCCTCGCTCCAACTTCCCCTCTGGAGGAGAAGAACAGTGCAGTAAGGTGTTGTGGCGAAAAAAAAAAAAAAAACTCCCCAGAGGAGGCTGAGTTGCTGCACAAGTCTGTGTGTTTCCCAAACAACAATGCTGAAGTTGGAGAAAACTGATGCATCTGTATTAGAGCTACACTTTTAGATTAGTTTTTTCTTTTTTGACATTTATTTGATAGCAGGCGTAGAGATACAGACAGGAAATGTGGGGAAAGAGCGAGGCAAAGGGGTAAGCCGTGCAACAGAGTTCACCTCACTTTAAACATTGTGCTACTGGAGCACCTACACAGTCAGCTGAGTGTCGCTAGAATTCCTTCAAAACAAAACTCTGAACAACAATCTGCCAGCGATGACATGCCAGATTCAAAACTGGAGACTCACAAGAAGCAGCTGAAATACTGACAAGTTGTGTTGACTCTTCATCCAGATGGTGTGATTTGATTTTGAAACCATGTCCACACTTTGCTCTTTCTTTTACCCAAAAGACATAAAAAACTGTGATGGTTTGTTGCACATAAACATCAGCCAGGTGAAGATAGCAGTGATCGGTGACCCCTTTTTCTGCTGCTCAATCTAAGTCTCATGAATCTCAATATTTAGAGGTGGCATCAATGTTTACAGAGTCAGTGGAAAGAGACATGTAAAAGCAGACATTAGTGGACTGAGGTTGAGTCAGTCAACTCAGAGGAAACAGGTTTTTATGTAAATGTAGAATATGTACAGCCAGGGAGAGGGGCGGGACCAGAAAGAGGCAAAAGTTTTGGGTTTGTGGTGAGAGGAGGCATCACATCCAACCGTGTCTCTCAAATAAACTGCAGTATGTGTTTAGGAGCCATAATGTCCACACACATCGTGAGGTCAGTGGTTTGGAGATGGCAACAGGACGTTGACCCAGAAGATGGGGGTTCGTGTGCCACGTGGATTGTTAAACAGCATTTTCAAACGCCCACTCACTACTTAGGTTAGAACAAAAACAGCATGCTCTTGGGTAAAATCAGTCCTTTTACAACATTAACTCCATGTTAGGCGCTTGCTTTGGTCCCTCCTCCAGTGAAAATCCATGGTTCTGAGACTGTCAGAACCACAGTGTCATTTTTAGTGTACTTAAAAATGACACTAAGGCTGAAATATGGGAACAATGTACTGGACAGACAGACATTGATGCACATAGATACACCCAAAGTGCATTAAAATAGATCAAACATCAACACCAGACGATCACTATGACCCACAAATTAAAATCATCACACAAACTATGACATGATCACAGCTGCAACATATTCACTCTTCGCCCACTTT
This sequence comes from Stegastes partitus, assembly GCF_000690725.1. Taxonomy (NCBI): domain Eukaryota; kingdom Metazoa; phylum Chordata; class Actinopteri; family Pomacentridae; genus Stegastes; species Stegastes partitus. The sequence continues at coordinate 84,997 of NW_007577784.1, forward strand.
TTGCTGTACCTTTTGTTTCCAGGACACATCATCTAACCTCTAAAACTGTTTTAATGAGTTATTTGGCTAAACTCGGCACGACTGATGTGAATCAACGTTGCATAAACACAGAAAAGAAAACATTTGCTCTCCAATACGACTAGAAGTATTTTCTCTTCGGGAGTTTCACTGGACTGAGTCTCCCGATGAGCCTCTTCAAGTTAAAACATCTGACAGGATTCATCAAAAAACACTTACTGTAGTTTACTGAAGATGTTCGTGTGGTGAGCGAAATAAGACGAGCATTTACACCATCAAGCTGTACTGTACCAACGACAGTTTCAAAACCGACAGCACATTTAGATGTCAGCGGTTTCACATGCAACAAACTTAAGTAGTCAATCTTGTAAATATGCAGCATGAGGCATTCTGCATCATTATTCTACTTGAGGATTAGTTTCTAGTTCTAACATCCATCCATCCATTATCTATACACC
>NW_007577784.1:87662-121043 GCF_000690725.1 Stegastes partitus
CTACCACGGCGATGACAGGAGTGGGCGGGCGTTCGATATCATAGCAGCGCAGAGGTGGAGCGGCAAATCCACCTTTCCTCCGTCCCCGCTATCCATCCACCCGTCCGTCCATCTGTCTGTCTGTCTGTGTGCACACGAAGGGGGGAGCGGCCGGAGACGCCGAGGCAGCCGAGTGATGTCCGTCAGTCAGGAGAGGAAGGATGTGAGGTGTGGAAAAGAGCTGATGGATGGCTCCACACAGGAGGAAAAAAAAAAAGGGAGCCAGAGATTATAAATGGAGAGTGTTCCTTTTGTAGATCTCCTGAAGCCCAAATCTGTCCGGTACAAACCTGTATCTGCATGCAGTATTTGGGTAATGACATCTGACGGCCTGTCATTTACACAAACTACAGTTAAATTTGCTAAGTAGGCCGACATTAATAACGTTTCATAAGCCGTCGATCCTTCTCCTTTTCTATAATGCTCATAGCAACATAAGATAGGTTTCTTCTTCTGCTGTAACTCAATCAATCTTCTCCTCCAAAACTCTGAGGAATACCTAGGATGTTCTGTGTGCCCCCCGAACTACACAGCAATGCTACATCCACTTGCTACCGCCCAGCATTCGGCTATAAATCAAGGGACCTGCCTGCGTGTCTGCTGTTAACATATCTCAACAGCTGCTCATCCTGTCTACCTCAAACTTGGCGGGTGTATTTCTGCAGACCCAACGATGTGTAGCATTGAGTTTCAAGTGTTTTTGACGAGCAGGGGTCTTTTTTTGTCCCCCCCTTTTGTGGCTCTTAAGACACCATTATGCTCTTATCAGGATGTGACACCATCATGTGACATTGTGTATTTGCTCTGATAATGTTGTTTAGCAACAGAGGCAACTGTTACACCGTCAGAACCACCGTCGGTTAACATGAAAATCTCTCCATGGAGACACCGATAATGCTGCATTAGATTGTTCACACGAAAAGCGAATCCAAAAGTTGAGTAACAAAGGAATAAAGAGAGCTGGAAGGAGCGGTACGATGAGCTCATCCCCACACAGCTGGCCGATCGCTGTGCGAATGTGTGAACGTTGGATCATCGGCCAACGGTCAACAGAGACGATGTCGCCAATGGACAACGCTGAAAAGGTGTGGGAGAGTGTTTCCAACACTATCTGACTGTCTGTCACGCAGGTTGACAAAGCATTATTCTCACAAACAAATGAGGGAACCTTTGTGTTTGTGTGTGTAACTATATATCCAACAAGCAGGTGGTACTGTAACTAAAAGAAATGCAGTGTTGAGTTAGAGGCAAATTAAATGAGTGATTTTTTGGAGGTCCTTAGCATTGGCCTTTGGATGCATGTGGTTGGAACCTTTTGTCAAGCTTGTTGCTAGGCAATATCATCATCAAAGGGAAGATTCTCGGATGCTATCACAGATCAAGGACATCAGGGCTTCATCGCTTACAGTGGGCACTGGAATCGTAGCATAAATCCATCCTAATGTTAGAATATTCTCCTGCTTTTGAGGTAGAACAAACTCTACTTATGTCACCATCCATCCGTCCATCCATCCACAAATCCATCAATCCGTCCATGAATCAATCCGTCCATCAATCAATCCGTCCATCCGGCCATCCATCCATCCATCCATCCGGCCATCCATCCATCCATCCATCCGGCCATCCATCCATCCATCCATCCATCCATCCATCCATCCATCCATCCATCCATCCATCCATCCATCCATCCATCCTATCTGGGGTCAAGTCATGGTGGTTGCAGACATTTCAGACATCAATCTCCCTCTATAAGAGCCCAAGGTGTTCCCAGGCCAGATGAAATGCATAATTCCTCCAGTAAGTTCTGGATCTACCCCAGATTCTCTTCCCATTCAGCCTTGCCCCAAGAACCTCCTAATGAAAGCATTTAGGAGGCTTCTTTCAACATAAAGATGCATCCACTCACTCTTTCTCTATCCAGATATGGAATCCATGTGTCATTTGCCAAGAACAATTGAAAGGACACCGCCACAGATTCATTGTTTCTGGCGTTCACGTCAGTAAGAACCACACCATGTAATTTCACCGAGGTTTACCTGAACCTTGGGAAAATGACCACTTATCAAGATGAGTGACACGCAGGGAAGCAGGCAAACATTTTATGCACCACCGACTCAAGCCAAGAATAAGGCCACAATTATACATCACACCCATATGCATACGTACACACACACACACGTACAGTGCATCGGCTGCTGTGCCATGTCAATATGCTGCATATCATTTAAATCTGACAAACTATCTGTCATGCAGTTGACAGAATGTTTGCCATTCATATGAGGGAAGTGCCTACTCTGCACTATACGTAATTAGAAGTCAAAAGGCTCGAGCACAATAGGGGTTTCTAGGCTTCTCATTTTAGTTCACAACCATTGCAACTGGCTTTTTTGTTTTTTTCTTTGATTGCAGCTAATTATTCATATTCTGAATGTGGCAGGGTTACAAAAGGGGCGGAGGAGAGAAGAATGAGGGAGCTTGGGTGGAGCTATACCAGTATGTGGTAAACCCGGCAGCCTGTGAAGGAAAAAAATCCCACTGGAACCTCCACCACCAGCCGGCAACCTTGTCCACAAAACCAGTTGGCGCAATCCAAAATACAAAACAAAGGCTAACACGACAAAACAAGAAACAACGGCAAAGCAGCAGCAGATTAAACCCCAGCACACGACAAAAACATACTACAAGGTAATAACAGGCTTATAACATGTTTATAACATGTAATAACAGATTACCTCTAACCATCACACTCTTGTTATCTGCACAGCAAAGCAAGTCATACCCTGGTTTAACTGTCTGTTATGCAGCCTTGAGGGGAGTCTGCAGCATCCACAGGTAGGCAAACTTAGCATCACAAACTTGAGCCAAACACACAACAATATGAAGCGAACAAGGCCGTCAAACAAATGCGCCCCATCATCACGTGCATATGAATGAATAAACCATTTAAAACAGACAAAGCCCTTTTAAACAAGCCTGACGGCTGCACCTACCTCAGAGCCACAAAGGAGCCCATGCGGCAATCAAGCAGAGACAAAAGGCGGCCATGATGCCACAGGTGCTTTAAATATCCTCATTCAGGGGCGGGGCCACAGGAGGAGCTGACCTAATTCTCTGGTGGTGTGTTCAAGAGCCGTCAGGAAATACTAAATTTGCCTGAACATAAATATTCCCACTACACGTAGGTTGGCCAAAGCAGTAACAGCTTGCGCACCATTTACATCGTAATCTTGTGAGTCAGCCAGTAAAATTGTGTTATAGAGAAACAAACCATCTTGGTTAAAGTAGGTGTTTGTTTTTTTTTAACTTGATCATTTCTTTTTAAATCTAATTTCTAAAAACACTAACATTTAAATAACTCAGTAGGCTATAAGTAAGTAAGAAGGCTGCATCTGTTGCTTTTACTGTGTCAGATATACACTTAATTAAAGGCTGATGTCGTATAACGCTCAAGTCTCATTTTCAGCTTGTAGCTAAAGGTTGTTAACATTAATTAGGCTATCATTAAAAACTGTAATTTCTGTAATTAACATTCTCTCTGCTGATTATATGCAATTCTCAGTTCAGTCTTGGTGCACTTTGCAGCAAAAGAATTAAATATGCAACATTAACTTACATTTATTGGTATATAATTTCATTTCATTGTAGTCTTTTTTTTTCATTTGAAGAAAAAAAAAGACCCATTTTATGACAATCTCCATCTCCTCACTGTTTAGCCAATTCCATACTCTAATCCTTAGAGGTGAAAGTGTTAAGCTGCCTTGGCATACCAGGGTGTCGAATCTCTAAATGTCAGGAGTATTTGAAGTTCTGCGTGTTGCATCTTTCAGGCGACAGAGAGGCAGACCAGACTAACACCATATGCTGGCATCAGTTGAAAGTAAAGGAATGTGCTTCATTGTCTCCTCTGAAATCTTAAAATGTAGACTGACAATATACAAAAACACTTACTTAACCTTGACATTTTAGATGTTATGTCCATTTTTTTTCCCCCATTAAATAAACAAAATGTGACTATATGATGACAGTAGCAGAAATGACAAAGAAATCAAAATGCACAAAGCTCACTAGAGTCCATTGGAAACCAAGCAGAGATTTGAAAAGCTTTGTAGGACTGAACACTCACAACACATCAGAAGTACAGCAATGTGAAATATCGCTTAAATAATTCCAAAATTGAATCCATCCATCCATTATCTATACACCACTTAATCCTCACTAGGGTCATGGGGGGCTGGAGCCTATCCCAGCTGACTTAGGGTGAAGGCAGGGGACACCCTGAACAGGTCACCAGTCTATCACAGGGCTACACTTAGAGACAGACAACCAAGCACACTCACAGTCACACCTACGGACAATTTAGAATCACCAATTAACTTCAATCCCTCATGTGTGGGAGGAAGCCAGAGAACCTGGAGAGAACCCACGCTCCACGCAGAAAGATCCTGGGTGTCCTCACTGGGACGTGAACCGGCGACCTTCTTGCTGTGAGGCAACAATGCTAACCACTGCTCCACCCTATTTCCTGTCATGAGCAGTCAAAAACAATCTTTTATTAAATTCAGGCAGCTAAGTAGAAACTTAATGCAACAAAAGGGAACACACCTGTGTGACAAATTGAACAAAACTGAGTATACCCATGATTTCCAATTAGCGTAGCTACATGAACATGGTCGTGAAATGATCTAAAAACAACAGAACTTGAACAATTTTGGACCTATGGATTGCATCTATCTGCATCATCTCCACATGGAGAAGAATTACAAGAGAAAATCTGACTGTGAGACGTGACAGAGATGATGGAAAAGAATTCAGGAAGATCTGTGACCAACTAAAAATCAGTGGAAACAGGTGTAGGGGTAACCAGGAGGTACAGAATGAGTCATAGTACCACTGATCAGCGCTGCGGTGAAAACAGTGGACTGCTTTCCCAATTTTTGCACCGGTCTTTATGTTTTAGAGCACGTGTTCTGAGATCTGATTCTGAAGTGAGTCAAAAGAGGAAACAATACAATAAAAGGTGCAATGAAGAAACAAAGGGTCAAACGGAGTCCGAAGACTTTGGAGGCAACCTGACATGAGACGTTTGTGGAAGGATAACTGTAAGTCCTGAATGGGAAGGTAAACCGGAGCTAAAAAAAAAACTGCGTGAAAGAGGGCAGAGGAAAACAAAACAGGGGAACAGAGAAGTGAAGGCCAGAACACAAAGCAACGGGCTGTTTGAGTTTACTTGTATTGGGGGGAAAGAAAGAAGCGGTTCAACAAGGACGCACACACACAAACCACACTTGTCTGACGCTGAAGAGTGTTTGTATGTTGGGTCATGCCGACTGAGTGCTGCAGGTGTTATTTACCCATGCCTGTATGGCCCGGCACTATGCCATGGAAAAAAAAAAAAAAAAAAAAGCACTGATGGGCTGGTTTCAAAGAGCCTTACCTGCTCTTTCAGCATCAAAAAGTGCACTTAGGAGCCTCTGTAATTTTCCACCCTTTCCTCAGCTCGGGTCACATTATGATGAGCAATAGTCTCTCTGTCTCTGCCTGTCTCTCCCCCTCTCATATCCTCTCTCTGGCCGCCACTCTTTTATCCTCACCCCATCTCTCCCTCCCTCCACCACCACCTCCACCACCTCCTCCTCATCATCATCTCTGTCCTGGCTATTTCACATGCTACACTGAAGCTTTGTTGCATTAATAACAAGCCTTGACTTTTACAAAAAAAAACAACACAATTTCACTTTAAACACAGCATGCTTCTTGTCGTAATTTAGTTGTATGCAAAAATGCACAAGATTAAATGTGGAGATGTAATCATTCGCCACTCAGTGGGAGGTCAGGAGATGCATTTGGTTGCATTAAAAACAAGGAATGAAAAGCAGTGTGCTGTCAATCAACACCGCCGCCATGATTACATACAGTAGATGAGCATTTGCATAAGGACCTGAGATTACATGTGACACGCAGCTCAGATAATAACACAAAATTGGATTGTCAGGACACTTATACATTAAAAAAAGACTTTTTTTTTTTTGTTCAGACTTTCCACTTTTATAAAGGGCACCATATAAAGCGCTGGCATTAACAAAGCATAAACACCAAAAAAAAACATTTCTAGAAGGTTTTATGACGCCCTTTGCTAAGAATATTTTTGATAAAACATGTTTCTAAATGTGTTGGGATTTTATTACCATTCACGACTTTACTGAGTCTAAAATTATGAGAGGTTCGTAGTAAAATATCCGCCATGTATGAGTTTCAATAGACCTTCTCCCAGGTGGACATTTTGGCTTATCACAGTAGGAGAAGCACATACATAATTAAAGTTGATCAGTTCCATTATGAGCGATGTTAAGCCCTCGTTATACTCCGGTGGACAGCTGCAAATACCCACGGCTGCGTAGTTGTTGCTATTGTGCGACCTTTCTAGTCCGCCTGGAAGACTTTGTTGGATACATGCACAGAAAGTCATATCGTCACATTACTACTGAGCATGCACACTGCTGCCCCGTGGCTTAGCACATGAGGTTTGTACGGTGGCCCAGAAGTGTCAAACAAAAGCCACAACACAACACAATAAGCCACAATGCTACAAAATAAACCACAACACTACAAAATTAACCACAACACAACCAAATTAACCATAACACTACAAAATTAACCACAACACTACAAAATTAACCACAACACTACAAAATTAACCACAACGCTACAAAATTAACCACAACGCTACAAAATTAACCACAACACTACAAAATTAACCACAACACTACAAAATTAACCACAACACCACAAAATTAACCACAACACAACCAAGTTTACCGCAACACTACAAAATAAGCTGCAACACAACACAACGGCTGCAACGGAAGTTGTTTTTTTTTAACCCGGAAGTTATACTGTGAAGTGGGCAGAAGCCGGGGATTAATGGACACTATTTGTCATCAGTATTTTACTTACTTTCGAGTTGTTTCCAACAATCTCCGGCTTCTGCCCACTTCGTGTGGCGTTGCACAATTCACAATATAACTTCCGGGTTAAAAAAAACAACTTCCGTCGCAGCCGTTGTGTTGTGTTGCAGCCTATTTTGTAGTGTTGTGGTTTATTGTGTTGTGTTGTGGCTTTTGTTTTGTTGTGATACTTCTGGGCCACCGTAGGTTTGTATCTAACAAAGTCTTCCAAGCCAACTGTTGCTGTCCATGTATGTGTCTGCAAATAAGGCCTAAGTGTCCAAGAAAGCCATGATAACGACTCAGTAGAATTCAATTGAAATGTATCATGAACAGACGGTAGCACCAACATACTGTAGGTCCCCAAAGTCCCCCTACTTTCTTAAAAAAGACACAAGATAATACCAGATGCTATGACCTCAGTCTCTAGTGGGGGTTTTGTCATGATGGCCTCTTCTGTAGATAAGAACTATTTTTGGGTTTGTGAAGGATACTGTGGCTTGTTGGCTCAGGATTTCCTCCAGAATGCATCATGTTTTTAGCCATCTCATTACATTATTTAGAGATGTATCGTTTCACTTGATGCCGCTTCTGGTTTAAAGACCCCGTCTGGTACAAGTCAAGTCCATATGGTGTTTTCATATGCTAGAAGACACCTCGTGACTAAATTAAACAATCATGTCAAAGCATTTCCACCTTAAAACTGCAGATCCACACTTGGAACAAACCAATCCTGTCCAATTGCAGGGCTTTCTGATTGTGTCGGTTAGTGCTCCTCTAGTGCAGGTGAACATCCTATCATGCATAACATTAGGGCCAGACTCTGTTAGACACCTGTGGTACATGAGCACTGCTTCTCTTTGGTGAGGCTACTGCCTTCTGGAACTCCCTCCCTCAGCACAGTAGACCATCGGACTCTCTCCAGACCTTCAAATCACAGCTCAAGACCCACCTGTTTAAGGTGGCATTTCCCCCTTCACCATACTCCCTACGATCCCACCTCAATACCTCACTGTCCTGTTTTTTTGGGTTTCTTTTAAAAGCGCTATATAAAACATATGTATGATTATGATTATCATTGTCATTATTTGCCTGTCATTTGCTTCTGTGGTGGCTGGAGTTTGGTGCTACAGGCATGCAGTTAAAGTGATCACTCACACAGAAGTTAGCCGTTCAGACTGTCTCTGTCCTTTTGTTCTAGCTTCAGTCTGACATGTTGGCTGAGCTTACTGTTGTCCTACTCCCCCCTTTTTTTTTTTGACCGGTCCAGTGTGTTAACACCTGATACCAGAGGTGACGAGTAGCATTCGAACATAAAATATCATTTATGTATGCAGCACAGTGTGGCTGATTAATCCTGTCCTCCTTTTGTAGATGCACCTGCTGCCGTTTTGCCACCTTGGTGTGGTTCAATGCCATTTTGTTTGGTTTTTGTTGAACTTGAGCTGTCATTCCCTTTATTGTTAAACCATCTTTTTCAGTGAAGCAGGGTGTCGTATTGTTGGAAAGTCAAGCACCTCTTGTGAAGTGGCTCTACTGTATGCATGTCAGTCAGCACACTGGGACTGGACTGGAGTTTGCACCATTTTGTCTGTTGTGAGAAACGCTGTGCTTCACCTGAGGTGAGTAAGCGGGAGCACCCTGAGGCACTCCTCAGTTGGTCTGCCTCTCTGCAAGTGGCCCCAGCTCACTCTCCTTAGTCCTACCAGGGTTGTACTGGATTGGACTGAATTGGATACCTTAGTTTGTTCCAGTAGCTTTATATTTGACTAATTGGATTATTGTCATGAAACATTCGGTTTATTGTGAACGCAGCTCTGCCTTGTGTCTGTAGCAGGTTTTTGTGCCTTGTAATTAGGTTTTCACACAACAGTAAAGGTTTTAAAGATGGTACTCCCTGGGGTGCAATCCACAGGTGGCTTTTTTTTTTTTTTTTTAACCTTATTCTCATCTTCCTCACATTGTTCTCATCATTATTCTTTTTCCAAATTGGTTTCCTGTTCAAAGATACATGTTATATTTAACATTACAGTTTCACAGTGTTTGAGTAGAGCTGTGGGCGAGCTGGTGTGCTCGAGTGGTAAGTGGAGAGAGTTGGGGACTCCGTAGATCTGCTCATTCTAGAGGAAGCAGCAAAGATACACCGGAGCCATTTTAACATTGGAAGGGATCATATTCATGTAAAATGTTTGAGTTTTTAGGAGCTAAATCAATAAACACGGAGGGACTTTACACCAAAGACCCTTCAGCAATAATCAGCATTAACAATGGATTATATGTGGGCAATGCTTTAGCTCAAAGCAGACAGCTGTTTCCTGCATAAAAGCTCCGACAAACCCATCGCACACAGCATCACACAGCAGAAACACAAAGCTAGTGGGACAACGTAGTGCAATAGCAACTAACAGGTTTTTCCTTCCAGAGGTTGGTAGAGACCAAAGCAGAGCCAGAAGGCGAGTAGGATATAGAGATAAAGGCTTTATTTATCCCCTTGCAGAAAATCAAGACCACTAAAAAACAACCCAAATAACTTTCAAAAACATGTACTGAAGAAGATACGTGGACTTGCTGCCGCTCAGAAAGGTGTTTTTGGTGAACATTGGTCAGAAACTTAACCCACAATGAATGCTATTGTTCCTCTGTGTCTGCTAGCAATGCATACAGGTAACGGTTTCCTGATACATTTGATGCATAAAAAAGTATTTAGCTTGTTCTATGAAAGTTCAAAAGGTGACAACTGCTAAAATATTAAAGGTGAATATGTGATTGTGCTTACAGACTGTGAATTCTGCTGCCCCCAAGTGGCCAAAAAAAGTCCTATCCTTAAAAACGTGTAGCTGCAGAATGGACCAGTTTATGAAAATATCAGACTAGATAGTTAGTCGTTAATGATTTCCTCACGGATCATAAAAGAGCTCGTTGGGAAGACAAAACTAAAATGTCAGGACGGCTAAGAATACGTCTCATCCAAAGGGACTTTGTTTATCACCGGCTGACAAAAGCTGGGTGATTAATTGCGTTTTCTTGGGGGAAATCCAATTTCCCTGCATGTATGTAATGCATTAGAATAGTATACGTCAATATAATTAAACGAAATCAAGTTTTAATACAAAAGATCAACATTTATGAATGGAATTTCCCCCGAGGAACGCCCGCTTGTAATTCAATCATCTTGTACTTTTTTCATTACTGCGAGAGAGAGAGAGCGACACAAATTCCAAAGAAAATAAGCTTAAAACAGCAACAACAACAACAAAAAAAAGTTGTTTATTTTGACTCGGCGGCGGCGGCAGAGGCATGAAAATAATATTTAATGGCAGTAAACAACAACAGTACGTTTCAGTCACATTAATTGCTTAATTGCGGAGAGTATTTTATCCACCATATTAACATAAGCAATTCCTTGGAAGGATAGTGCTAGCATAGCAGAAAATTGTCCTGGGGGTCTTTGGGGAATTAGAAAGGCAGACTGCATGACGTGGTGGAGGGAGAAGTCTAAGCTAGCGGAACTGACATTTGAAGCTTTTTTTTTTTTTCTCTCCTCCTAATTATGATCCTTCTGTGCGCTCTTTCCTCGGTTCTGTTTCCCCCCCAACACTCTTTCAAAGCTCGTTTCATTCACTTGGAAGAGATTTGTCAAGTGGAAAATGAGCTTTTCTTTTTTTTTTTTTAAACATATATATTATTATTTTTTTGTGTACCGATGAAGAGACACGATGAAAAAGTTTCACTCTTAAAGTCAATTTCCGACTCGGAAACGAAGCGACATCTTCACGGGATTCTTATTCTAATTGTTATATTTTACTGTTTATGAAAGTCAAAGCCTCGCTCGGTTCCCTTTTCCATCATTTCAGATTGGCCTCAGTCTGACGGTATGAGCGGTAATTCTTTTGTTTTCCAGAGACTCTTCAATTTCTGCTGTTTACTTTTTGTATTTATTTCTCACAGTTGTTCTCCTTCCTTCATTTTCCTCCAAACATTGCCCACCCATCCGGCGTGAAACAAAGAATAAAACCTCCTAAACGAGATCACCCACCATGTAATCTCACCAAATAAATGACGAACACCCGCTGCTTTAGAGAAAACGCTGGCTGCAAACGGCTCCCGCTGTCCGCGACGGCAGCTTGGGTGCACGACTAAATGCGGCACAGCGACGGCAGCCAAAGCATGGCGAGACGCTCCGCTTTCATTTCCATTTGCCCTGCGCTGTTTGCTGACTCCGGAGATGCCCGTATTAATGGGAAATAGAAAGTAATGAAACGCTGAAAGAAGAAATAAACCTCGCCCTCCCCTCCCCTGCTCGCTTCTCTATCTTTCCGCACCTGCTGTGAACATGCACATTACCACAGCGTCCTGCAAAGCTCGCCACCTTGTCCATTCTGGCTCATTACAATGATAAAGGTGTGTGGAAAAAGCCCTGATCTTTCATTCTCCGGGCTCAGTCCCGTCAGCACTTTCCGGCTGGATATTGTTGGGGCGGAAATCTGCCAACATTTCCTTCACATTTTCTCTCTCGTCTAACATAAGTTGACCTCTGTCGCTTCATCTTTATGGCAGTCAAAGGCCACAATAAGAGCAGCTGTATTACAAGTGACTCCAGACTTAAATCCGCCTGCTGGAGCTATAATGTGCATGTGCTGCTTCTGCACTGTCTCCCTTCTCTGCAGTTAGTCCTCTGTACCTGCACCTTTCCCCTCCCCACTGCTGCTTTCTGCTTTTTCTTGTTTGGCTGTGGCTGATAAGCAGGAACAATTACTTGGTTTAAAAAAAAAAAAAATCACACTCTATGATCCTTTCTCTGAGAAAAGCCACCTAACCAAGAATGAAATGTGTGAGCTGGGAGTGCAGTTTGATTGGATGTGAGTGCTGACCGTACTACATGTTCATTTTCTTTTTTTTCCTTTATTGTATTGTGAAATATTCTAATAAAGAACACCAGAAGTGGAAATCCCTCTCAAGCCTGCATTAGCAAATCTAGAGAATGGCTGATAATTACCACACGATCCCAGGAATGCTATCCCTTTTCCCTTTAAAGGGCATGTAGGTAATTGCCTCCCACTAAAAACTCCCATCTGAAATTATCTCTTCTATTTTCCATAGCATGGGATAAATTTGAAAGCTACCAACTTACACACATGCAATTGTCTGTTACAAGAGCCATGCAGTCCTTTTGAATTCATTTGCGCATCTGTTTGGATTTGGTTGGTGGGCGATAAAGACATCCATCCATTATCTATACACCCCTTCATCCTCTTTAGGGTCGCTGGGGGACTGGAGTCTATCGCAGGATGAAGACAGATTTCACCCTGGACAAGTCGCCAGTTTATCACAGGGCTACACAGAGAGACAAACAACCAAGCACACTCACATTCACACCTACGGAAAATGTATGACCGGTACAGGACATGCAAACGCCAGGATTCAAACCCAGGACGTCTGAGCTGTGAGGCAACAGTACTGACCGCTGCAGCACCGCAATAAAAAAATAAAGAAAAACTGCATTTTTTGCAAACTTTTAAGGGACTAAAAGTAAAGCAAGAAAGCTTTGAAAAAAACTTTATAGAAACATTTACATGAAGGTGACCTAAAGATGCTCCTTTAGACCAACATGTCGGACAGCGCTCTCCAATACCTTTATCAAAACACCAAATGAGGGATAACCATTTAGACGGATGGTGTTCCATCTCTCCACTATGCCAAGGCACCCTGAAACTGTTCTGACAGCAAGTGGTGGCCCAACACTTCACTAAAACACTAAATGAATCCCACGTGCATGGTGTACTTGACATTGCCTGAAGCGGAAATCAATTTTGCACCGTTGAAACACTGACGCTGGGCAGAGATGCAGCATTTCTCCTTTTCAAGTTTTTCAAAAATACACAAGTTTAACATGATGGTAGCAAAAGACTTGTCAATCCCCACTTTGGTAAAAGTAAAATTAGAAGAGCCTCGTGGAACTATTGCATTGAAATAACCTTATGGGTTCAAAAATGGTTCCTTGAGGAACCCCTGGTGCAGAAGTTATTCAAGAAGGATTGTTTAAAGCCTGTTTTGTGGGGTTTGGGGTTTCATTTTGAACTCCATCCATCCATCCATCATCTATACAGCGCTTAATCCTCACTAGGGTCGTGGGGGGCTGGAGTCTATCCCAGCTGACTCAGGGTGAAGGCAGGTTCACCTGGACAGGTCACCAGTCTATCACAGGGCTACACTTAGAGACAGACAACCAAGCACACTCACATTCACACCTACGGACAATTTAGAATCACCAATTAACCTCAACATGTTTTTGGACTGTGCAGGAGGAAGCCGGAGAACCCGGAGAGAACCCACGCTGCACGGGGAGAACATGCAAACTCCACGCAGAAAGATTCCGGTGCCCCCACCGGGATGCAAACCGGCAACCTTCTTGCTGCGAGGCAACAGTGCTAACCAACTGCGCCACCCTGCAGCCCTTCATTTTGAACTCTTTATTAAATATTCATCATTTTATATTGGACTAAAATAAAATAGTCATCTTTCAGCCTTGGTAGTATAAATATGTTGAAATACTGCAACGTACACAGTGACAACAAAAGCTGAGGTCTAACTCTGGTGACAACCTGTTCTTCCAGTAACATCTTCTCCAAATCAAGCTGTTAAAGTTCTTATTAATTGATTGAGGTTGCTCCAACTCTAGGCGACAACCTTCCTGAAAATATTGCGTTCTGCAGGCGTTTTGGTTGCTGATGAGGTCTATATACACCTTAGATCAGTCAATAACAGCTGTTTTGGTGAGCCAGCATCGGTGGTTATACATCATCATTTTTTCATTTGGCCCATTGTGTCTTTAAGAGGCAAGAGTCAATCAAAGAAAAACTGTGAATGAAACTATTCATTAGGGATTCATTGGCAGCGGCGCATAACAAATCCAGGTATTTTGCCATCTTGGAACCAGACCGGATCTTGAACACAGATTGGTCTGTTTTTGCTGTACTCTGGCTGACCTTGTGTGGTGTCCTTCAATTGCCACAGATTACCAGTAAATTATTTTACTGTCTGGGTGACTGAAACGACCAGTGTGGGCGGGAAAAATCAAGCCAACCACCCCCAGTCATACCACTACTATGAAGACAGATCGAAAAAAAAAAAAAACAAGATCTCTCCGTCCTTTCTCTCAATCTGCTTCTGCCATCCAAACGTTTTTTTTTTTTCTTTCACTGATTACTCGATGACAGACTCTGCAAAAGGGCACCAACAACTCCACCAACAACAGTTCAGAGGGGGCACAGCAGTATTGATTGAATCGAGACTCATCACTCCCAGCTATCTCCTATAAAAATCTAATGTTATGACATTAAAGGTTTGACGGCAGAAGGAAAACGCTGTGGCGCTGCAGTGCTGATAGGAAGTACACAGCGAGAGTTGAGTGACGTGATGTGGAAGACTTAAGCTGTTAACATGCCTAATAAATCTCCCACTCCATTAAAGCTATAGGCAGCGAGGGCCTTGTTAATTGCTGTGTTGACACATGACTGCTCTAATTTAAGTCCAAGTTATTTTCTTTTTTCCTCATCAGGCATAATTTTCTTGTCCTGCTTAGAATATTAACCATTTTCATGTTTTACCCCTGAAGCATTATATTCTTCAGATTATAGGCAATATAAGAAGCTAGTTTGTCTGATGGGCGAACCCTTCATGCAGATCAAATGCTAGAAGACGCATTTATATTGAGTATTGGCTCAAAAAAAAAGAACTTCCGCCAATGCATTGAAGGAGTCCAACTGATGAGTTGCCGTACATTATCTCCTTCACTGGCCATTCTGTAAGTTGCTGTCATCAAATGTAATGGAGATGAGCATATATAAGGTGGGGACCTCCGCCACCGTCTAGTAGGCTCAATAGGTCACCGTCTCATTTATTGGTAGGATAGTTGTAGCTTAGCCCATACAAAGAGAAACCAAGATAGGATGAATAAGTCAGCAGACGTTCACACAGAAATCTTGAGTTTAAGTTCCATCACTAACCATGATTATACTAAGCATAGCAAGAGTTGCTCCTTACTTACCACTTGGCTTTAACTTGCTGTTAATCGCTTGGTGTTTGGTGAAGTTTAGGTGCCAAAACATCTTAGTTAAGTTGAGGTTAATGTCTGGTAAACATAAATGTTATGTTATCCAGTGCAAGTAAAATATCAGGTTGACATTTTACACATGACTGCCAGTGGTTGCCTGCAGGATCAGGGTTAGCTCAGGCTTCTGTTTATTATTGATCCGAATGGATGATAAGATGCCTGCTGAGCTTACTAGTAGGTGACGGAGTCCATATGTATGGGAACGATGTGCCCTGATAACGGGCTGGTTTAATAGTATGCCATTCGCTATTCAGAATATGATACCTTAATAATTCAACTAATCATCGAATGCATGAGTTGTGCACGGGTTACAGTTTTTAAATGATTCAAATACTTTCCCCGTTGCACCACCAGCTGGTCAAAGTTTTTACTTATGCACTGATATATCTGAATATTTGTGTGCAAAATTTTTTGTGGCAATCAATCAAAGATATTGGTTGTTCTCAGACAATGAATTCCTGGTTTTCTGTTTGATTTATGATCAAATATTTGCAAAAAATAATGACCTTCTATCCACTTTGAATTGACCTGCATTGCAGTCTGGAAACACAGACTTTAGGAAAGATTGACAAAGACGTCCATTTTTGCTTTCTGATTTGGTCATTATGTTTAGCTAATTCAACATGGATGGCAAATTAATCGCAGCCGTCACCCTACATGTCTACTACTTTCTACAAACAAGCAGCCAACACCCTGCTTCATGTATACACCGGCACCAAAATGTTCAGGCATGCTAGTATGCACTTAAAGGCTCGTCTTTACAGAGACAGTTTTCATTTTCATTTAAACACATATTAGTGTGGATATACCCTGCTTCCTGTACACACTACTTTAACTATTTTAACCACATTTGCCCTGTGCACATGCAAACCAGGCCCTGCGATGGACTGGCGACCTGTTCAGGGTGTCCCCTGCCTTCGCCCTAAGTCGGCTGGGATAGACTCCAGCCCCCCCGCGACCCTAATGAGGATTAAGCGGTGTATAGATAATGGATGGACATGCAAACCATTCAGGTCTCCACTCCACAATTATACACGCAGCACCCGGAAAACCTGTCCAACTTAAACCTAGCATGCAGTAACCCATCACTGAATAAACACACGCATTTACGAAACAATTACAATTGAGTTGCCACTTCCTTCTTGTCCGTAGGATTTTGCATGTACGTCCTTTTAAGCCAAGCTTTCCACATCCTCCAGACAGATTTTCACTGGCCTCACTGGCACCTGAAGCAACACTCCCCAGTTTGAATATTAAATCCACACGTCTGAAGGCTTATCAGACACAAAACACTGCTCAGCACATGTTTTTGTCTCCGTGATGACCATGTAAACAGTAGACCTTCCTAGTTCACGATACAAGCAATTTATCAGGAACACGCCTGTATTAGACTGACCAGTGAAGTACCGTGCCAGACAAACACAGCACCGGGTTGTTGGAAATACGGAACGGCGTTAACTAAATTTAATTAATTTAAAGCCACGTGTGCTATCTACGGCCACCACTGGTGACCCTTCAGCTCCGTCATTGCCTGAAGCCAACCGTGCAAGTAGACTTGGAAGGTCGAGACTTGACCAGAATTTGAACCTGAACTGACGAAACGCTTGTGTTTGTTTGTTCCGCACATATCTCAATCTCTTTGACACAAACATACAGAGACACTACAAAATAAGAATCTCAAAGCTTCTCCCAAATATTATAGCACAGCGCTATTTAACACGATCATGATGAGGGGTTTAGTTGGCTTTCGGGCCACTGGTGCCGAAAATATTTGCACTCATGATTCTGCATGGCACGCTGGGTAAAAGCAGCCATCAGATGGCATGTGATTAGTTTCACCTATTAGACCCATTCCTGTCATGAATAGGAAATGCGGTTGGGCCAGACACAGAATGCTGTAATGGGACTATTTAATTCATGAAAGTGAGACAGGGATTGTGCAAATGGCTATTTGTCTGCACTTCTATTATTTTGGTACACTCGGTCTGATAATGCACACTGAATATCCAGATAATCCGGCATTATTAAAGCCTCCACCTTCGTGCACTTGACTGCCACACTGTCTCCTGTTTAATTCCACCAGCCTGCTTCTAAGTTCTGAATAGATTGTACTGTATACAGAAATAAACATCCTCCCTTTGACAGATTTGAATGCGCCGAAACCATGAAAGCTTTTAAAGTGTTGCTTCGCGTACAATACGGCGCCGTCGAAGCTATTTTGGAGCCACTTTTATTGTTTAAGGGGCTTCATGACTTTCTTTCATGTTTACTTTCTGCACGACGGAAATAATTACAAGAACGAGGGAGATGTTAATGAGGTTAAAAGGAACAAAAAGAAGTAATACAAATCCAGATTTACCACAGAAAACAGAGAAACTATTTACTCTAAGATTTGCATATGTATGCCTTCTAATAGTTTAGCTAAAAATAAGTGAGTGTTAAGTCGTCAAACAGATTTCTTTTCACTGGGACACTGTGTTGTCGATGTCACCGTGTCCTCAGATGTTGTTTTCCATCTATTTTACCCTTTGTTCCAGCTCAAAGAGAGAAACGAGACAGGAGGGAAGGAGGAAGTATTAATTAGAAATGAGGGAGACCTCAAACACCTCCATTATCACAGAATTTGTTTTGGTGTTTTAATACTTATACAGTGGTAAATTCAAAATTAATTATGCATGAATTTGATGCATAAATTACGGGTTGAGACATGGGGGGGGGGACGCGAAACCCTGATGAAAATGGAATTCAGAGGCTATCAAAGGACAGTGTCAGAAATCTTTCACCGTGTGCAGAAGATGGGAAAATAAATGTTTATTTTCGGGTCACTGGGAATGTTAATTAGAATATTTTTTTTTTTGTCTTTCTCACAAGCCTGAATAGTGCTGCGCTCAAGAGCTGGATTGCCACCGCGAGGCTATCTCTGATGCTTTTGTGAATGACAGGTTTGTACGTAAAGGACATTTACAGGGTGCCCGCTCGTCTGAATATCACATTCTTCGATCTGATGCCTCCGAGGTGAAGCGATATCAGCGCCATTGAGGTGCACGCCGCGCTAACTGGTGTTTACACTGATTAGATATGCAGATATTATGCTGTAATAGCCTCTTGGTAAACTTAAATCTATGAATACACTATTAGAAGCATTGCCCTGCAGCACATTATGTTCCATGTAAAGCTGCTAAAGCAAAAGATTAACTAGAAATATTGGTCTCGGTGTTTATGTCTTTGTGCGCGGTAAGTGATTGCATGGCTCTATATTACGTGTTGGTGTGTGTGGCCGTAAATGGCCGCTTTATTTCAATTTCCATCAGAGGCTCTGATTGCAGCCATAACCTCTCAACGAGCGTCTGAGGAGAACGCTTCCTCTCCGTTTGTCAGCCCCAAACGTGCACTTCGTTTGACAAACTGCTCACAACAGCGTTTTTTTCGCCGAGCGCGATGGTAATCAGACAACATGCGTTTATCCCGCCTGCCGCTTTTGTCCCACACCTGTAAAAAGATTTCAGACGTGCACCAGCCAAACCTTGGCTTTCCTCAGGAAGATGGAGTGTGTGTGTGTGTGTGTGTTTACTGTGTGCAGGACTGCAAACATGATTCACCGCAGGGGTCTGATCAAATCTCTGCTGCAGCATGGTGCGGAGGGGGGAGAGAGAGGATTCCTTTATGCTGGCCAAAGAAGAACTACAAAAAGCCGACAAAAAAGTCTCTCCTCTTTTTTTGCAAGGGAAGGTTAAAGTGCACGGACATGTATTTTGCCTTGCATTTCTACGGGTGAATGCGAGCAAGGTCTTTACATGGTTGGTTAGTCCTGTGTTCCTGCAAAGAATGATTTATCGAAGTGCAGGGCTTCGGTTAGCCTTCCTATTCTTCCACAGTCTCTATAAGGTAGAGTGTTTAGATACGGCGGCCTTTCACCAACTGCTGATTTCAGTAATACGGAGGACGTCGTGTTTAGAGTACGCCTGCAGATTCACCATCTGTTTCATATCTGCCACTCTGTTGAAAGCATTAAATAGGCTGATTATAGACATTATCAGTAAGTGCCACCCATTGTGACAACAGATGTGAATCGCTCCAGCAGTGGTGGTGCAAAATGGTCCCGTCCGCGTCGGCTACAATCAAACGTCCCTTCTTTTCATTCGGAAATGCATTTTATTCTGAAAATTGAAAGTCTATGAATATGAAAATCTGAAGCGTCCACTGACGAATCAGGTGAGAAATAAAAGCAGAGAAACAATGCTTTAACAGGACCTCTGTGTATAAAGCGGACCTGCCATTTTGAGTTTCAAAATCAATAAAATCACTAACAGGAAAAAAAGAAAGAAAGAAACACCACCATCGTGTGTATTTCCATCTTTTTCACTGGCGAACATCGATTCAGCCAACTATCCCTTTCCAGACATCTTAAACTAATTA
Organism: Stegastes partitus; assembly: GCF_000690725.1. Taxonomy (NCBI): domain Eukaryota; kingdom Metazoa; phylum Chordata; class Actinopteri; family Pomacentridae; genus Stegastes; species Stegastes partitus. The sequence continues at coordinate 107,175 of NW_007577784.1, forward strand.
GGCCCTCAAAGTACAGCAGGGGAGAAGTATCCGACAATTAACTCCAGCCCTGTGCTCCTATGGCATTTAGTTTTCAATGTGTTCCATTGTTAGGTATTGACTAAATGCCACATGGGTTTCGATCCCCCCCCGACCATTAGAATGCCTCTGATTCTCATCTCATAATGCTGTCGTGTTTACAGTCAAATCTCTTGCAGGGCTGCTGTTTGTCAGGGCAGATGAAATGATGATTTGTTAGCACTGCCGGAATATTAAATGTCTCTCTGACACTGCAGAAGACCCCCATGATGCCTCCCCTGTTTATTGGAAACGAGCGGATTGACTGTCACACGTTGTTTCAAATGGCGGCCAAGTGTGTCAGACAGAGCGGCTGCCAAACAATTCGCTGCACTGATTGATTTAAAGCTAAAATAAAAACAGCTGAGGAGAAACATTGCAGATTTTAGTCTTTCTCGGCCAGTGCATGCATCAGTAGCTTGGTTTTCGATACCAAGGGGCCAAAATTGAACAAATAATGCAGAACACTACGCCAGGATGCAAACCGAAACTCAAATGTCTTACAGTTGTTTGTTACATGATACAAATCATGCAATACACAGAGCTCAATGCCCTACATAGATGCACAGCTAACACTAATTATTTTGTCGCATGCTAAGTGAATTAAATGCGAGCGGCAACCACAGCGATGGAAGTACCCCGATGAGCAATGCCACCAATTGCTGCTTGATCCAATAAGTAAATCATTGTGGTCTCAACGGCTAAATTTAAACCCTCTAAAACGTGTCCGAGTGTTTCTTTAGAAAGTTATCGCTTCATTTAGTAAATGTGAAGGCTTTATAGAATGTACACCATTAGCATAATATAGCTAATGTTGGGCCATTTTTTTTTGAAAACTTAGTGTTTCCAAGATCCTGTCTGCAAATGGAAATAATGGCACCAAACACAAGCTGCTCCGTGCCAATGTCTACATTTGCCCTTGGTTGTGTTGCCAAGCAAGAGTGCCACAGACTTGGCCCACGTGCAGCCAAAGGCAACCGAGGCCACCACTCAAAAGCATGACTTCAAGCTTGACGGTGCATGTCCTCGAGTCCCCAGCGGTGCACCCACCAATTTTGGGGTAGATTTGATGAACATTTGCGGAGAAAAAAAGGAATTTTATTCTGTATGGGATTGCCAACCACGTTAAAAATGAAAAAGAAGCATGATGGCTAACTCACTCGCTTCTAGCATCCCTTCCTTAGACTGTTCATTCATCTTTACATAAAAGACTTTGATGCGCACAGACATACATGCACAACAGGTAATAACTACTGGCTCCTTTTGTAAATATATTTGTATGTTCTTATTTGTCTTTTTATACTTGTATCTTGCACCACTGGAGTTGTCTTTGTGTATGCTGACAATAAAAGCATTCTATTCTATTCTATAAGTACTACCCACACGCTGCAGGACCAGCAGGTAAACACTGGCGGTCTGCAAACTGGAGCCAAGAATGAAACGTCCCATTCTGCATCAATCACCAGCTGAGATGATCGAACCTTTATGATGAGGATCAGCATACAGTTAGCTCAGAGAAAAGACACAGCCATTTTCACAGTGAAAGAACCGTCATTTTCCAAAACCACAGGTCAGCAATGCACCAAGAACATGCTCTTTTCTTTCAAGATTCATGCGGTTGTGCACCGAGACTCAACCCTGCACGGTTAGGTCATCAAGGCAGAGTTCTACTGTATTGTTTGGAGGCGTCTGCAGGAAAACATCTCACGCAAACAATCTGAAATGTTCCATCCCACTATGCGCATGCTCACAGTTACGCACTGGTTTTTTTGTTGCCTCCTAGCCTACCCACTCACCAAATTTGGCTCCCTGTGGTTGCTTCCTGTTTCTCAAAATGAAAATTAAATGAGAGGTTGCCATTTTGACACGGTTTAAGTGATTCAGCGGCTATCGCAGATGGTAATTCGAAGCCAATTCCAAGAGTCGCAGCCAGTTAGAGGTAGCATTAGCTGCTGGTGCTAGTGTTACTCATGTTGCTCTCCAGTTGGTCGTGCCGACATGCTGCTTGCGATGCTGTGGCGAGGACAGGGGAAAGCCACTTTGAGCGAGTGCAGGCGACATACAAGTTAACTAATGTGACGTTGAATGTCTAACAGCTCAAAAAGCAGCTGGTTTGAATTCATCATTTCACAGCTTTTGGTTGATGTTGGCAAGTCTTAGCAGAGGCAGTGCAGTATGTTTTGATTCGGGAACAACAAGACGTGGAAAGTCTGTGTTTCTGCCAATAGCACAGGTGTAATTAATCGCAGGAATGATTGACGGTTTTAAATGTATGACTATTTCTTCCAGTCTGGGGCTCAAATCTCTTTGGTTTAAAGGCTTCAGATTGTTAATGTTGGCTCACTTGAAAGGCTCCCTGGGACACTGTTGTTCATGTTCTAATAGCCGCCTACTTAAAAAAAGAAAAGACAAGAAGGTGAAAAACTGTTTCAAGAAAAAGCTTGGTCTGCTATTATATTTTCAAGGACCGAAAGCGTTAAAGTAATTCTCTACAGACAGAAGTTAGTATACAGCCATGAGCAATGTCACTTAAATGTCAAATGATTCCAAACTCAATCACCTCTTACTTTTGTTGAAGGTTGAGCAGGAGGGCATTTCCTCTTATGAACCATCAAAAAAAGAAATAAGACAATACAGGCCACAAGTAGAAACTCACTGACATGTAAGTCAGCAAACCATGATCACTGAAACAAACTGAAGCAACTGCGATTTCCAATTAGCCTAATTGCACAAACAATGGTAGTAAAATGACATGTACACACTAGAACTTGGTTTTGGACCAATGGGCTGTGTCCATCTGCATGTCTGCATCATGTCTCCACATGGAAAAAAAAACTGACAAAATAACTGAAACACCTGATTGTGAGACTTCACAAAGATGGAGGATTTTTACAGGAAGATCTGTCAACACCTCAAAATCTGTTATCTGTAATCAAAAGGTATGAAATGAGACATTGTACCACCAATCAGAGCTGCAGTGGTCGTCTGCCTAAAATGAGGCCACAGGCAACGTGCTACTTGAACCATGTAGCTGTTCCTTCAGCACAAAACTGCACGGTTAAGAACATAAAAGGAGCCTGAGTTATACTGGACTCCATGCTTTAGTCATATGATGGTCAAGATAAATTAGTTTGGCTCAGATGGGGTCCAACATGTTTGGTCAGGACTACCATGTGAATGCATCGCCCTGACAGTGAAGCACAGAGGTGATCATGTGGGGCTGCGTTAGAGATGACATTTATAGATGGCCCCATGAATGCCTTTAGATATACCAAAATACTGGCTGACAAGATGACTCTCAGTCTAAGAAGCTTGGTAGAAAAGGAATATTTCAGCACGATAATGATAAACATCATCCAAAAAATGATGACCTGGCTAAGTATGTCAGCTGACTTGAATCCAATAGAACACCTTTGGAGTGTTTTAAAGAAAAAGGTAGAGCAACACAACCCCAAAGAGCAGCTAATATATATATATATATCTGAAGAAGAATGGCAGAACATCTCTCCAGACACTTGTGCAACACTGATATCCTGGAAAGTACTGAAAAAGTAGAAGACTTAAATCTCATAATAAAAGATGTACTGACTATAAGGCCTGTATTACAGCAAATATGACCTGATTTTAATTTTAAAGATGTGCAAAGTAATGTAATTATCTAGAAGTTGATGTTATTGCACAGGCTCACTTCTGTTGTTTACTGTGTGTCGCAATGCAGCTATTATATCTGTACACTAATAACAAACATGCCACAAGAAGCTATCTAGCATAGCTTAGCATAGATCCTGCAAACAGACACACATAAGCATTCTCGATGTACCGTAAATTCCGGACTATAAGCCGCTACTTTTTTCACTCGATTTGAACACTGCGGCTTAAACAATGATGCGGCTAATTTACGGATGAGTTTTACGAATTTGCCTCGAGATGAAAGTGACATTGAGAGCGACACCGAAAGAGAGACTGAGGAAGTGTGTGATGAAGGAAATCTTGAGGCTGTTCAAATCTGACACTGAAGAAGACGACTTTAGTGGTTTTAGTGTGCAGTAGGAAGATGAAGATAGCGATCAATGACTTTTCATGGTAGGCTGCTGTATTTTTAATCTTCTTAACCAGCCGTGTTACAGGCACTGTTTGGAAAAAAGCATTTGCGGTACAAATATGTGTATGTTAGCGGTACGTATTTAATTAAAAGTTAAAAAAAATCTTTCTTTAGTAATATCTCATGTTACAATGTGGACACCTGCAGCTTATAGACAAAACTTGTTTTCTTTTTAAAGTTAGCGGGTGCGGCTTATATTCAGGTGCGCTCAATAGTCTGGAAAATAAACTTTAAAAATTAGAAGCTGTGGTTTTAAATGAGGTTATCAGCTGGAACATTCCTCACTAAAGCTTGTATGATGTATATCTTTGCGAAAACGTGCAGCATGTCCCTTGGGTTTGTGATTTTAAAATTAGAGACAAATCCACATCACACATGGACCAGGCTACAAATTAAAACTCTCCTTTGAAATCATTTTTGCCTTTCTCGATGTTGTCTTCTACAGCCCTCAGTTCTCTCCTCTCTTGCTGCTAAGGTTTAACCCTATAAAAAGTCTTATGGATGGCAGTGGTGTTGGTTACTATTAAGCATGAAAACTGCCTAAATAAAATAATAAATTGTTTTTCAGAAACACATGTAGCAAGCCATGCATCCTCCTGTTGAGATTTCTGCTCAGTGCTATCAGGGTTTAAGTTGATTCAGTGTTTGGTGGATGATATGGATAGATGTGATTAGATTTGTTATTTTTTTATCAAGCTGTAAGTTAATCTACACCTGAGTGCAGCGCTCACATGAACACACGTACGTACCATCTGTCCCTCTGTCCTTATTATCTGTCTCTCTATCCTTAGCGGTGCACATGCTCGTACTATCTTTGCTGCCATTACACACACAAACACTCGCACACAGATGCACATAAACAACTCGCAGTCAATTATTCTCTCTTTAATTATTTTACATGCTGCCCTTTCTGGTGATTACTGTGACCTTTCCCTCCAGAGCATCTCCTCCACTCTGCTGCTGCCATCTCACCATCTTGGAGGCTTTTAGCCCCCCATGTTTCAACCGCGCTCCCAGAAAAGCCTGCCCCGTAATCGACCACGCGAAAGACTGAGACCAATTAAAAGTATTTTACCCAGCACTTAAGGTTGACAGGAGCCGGTGCACTCGCCTCAGCAAATGCCATTTTAATAGCAAATTCATGAATGTGTAATTGTTGGGCTAATGAACCTGATGGTTTGAGTGTTGTAATAGAGGGACCCCCCACCTGGGCCAACCACACACACACACACACACACACAGGCGCACAACACACACAGCTACTTCTGCTGGTTTTATTTATTACACCTATTTATCTGGCCAGCGAGAGAATTAAACCAATTATTATTTTTCTGAGTTCCTTAGAGCAGGTCTGCATTACTGTGTGGACAGAAACAAACAAAACAAAAAGAGTGTAGATATAGTTCTGATATATAGAAATGTGTGTGTGTGTGTGTGTGTGTGTGTAAAGTATAAACACACATATGACTTAAGCAAAGAAAAGCAAGGTGCAGCTGTACAGACATTGTGGTCATTTAAAATGCTAATAATAATAATAATAACAGCGATACGGTTAGACAGCTGCAGCAGTATTTATAATTTATCTCTTTGTACTCTCGCATGGCACACACGCCTCGTACAGTTTACAGTTAGTCCTAATAAAGATGCAGTTGTAGTTCTTTTTTTTTTCAAACAAGGTGTCCTTGATTTGAGGCGCACAGAAGCTGCCCGACGGCGGTCAAATTTAATGGCCGCCACGACAAACCCTTGCAGGCATATTTTATCAGCTGACGTTATCTATCTAATTAAGCTAATGTTAGCTTAATTAGTCAAAACTCTGTCCTTGACTGACTTTTTAAAAAATGTTTCCCCCTTCCCTTGCTTTTAAACAAGAGTCTAATAAAGGGATCTGTCTACATAAATGACGAATGAAGATAAAGCTGCATGTCCCAATCCGAGAATCAGCATCCATACCAGCTGATGAACGCCGCGGAGAAGTGATATGCGGTGGATGTGTTAACGGTGAGTGGAGTCGGAATTGGTGTCAGCCCATTAAATGGCCCGTTATCGTTTGGACATCAGCAGTACATATGGGGCAGTGGAGATCTCATTCACCTTTTGGTTATCATCAAGGTGTGTTTTAGCTCCAAACCATGATGGCTTTCTGTACCAAAAGAAGTAGCTCTGGTACCTCACCTTAACCAGACACCAACAGTGACTGAAAGGAAAGTCAGAAAATAAAGCTATATTTGTGATTTTGAGATGGGACTTAATCTCCTGTTTTTCTTTGTACATGCTAAACGGTGCCTCCTCCACCATTAAATAGGATGTTAATATACCTACTGAAGGTACTAGAAGGTGGAGGAGGTCCCTTCCTTCCCATATTTATGGAAATCATGTGCACTGATATTGAATGGTTTGATTAATTCCAAATCAGGTTGGTAAATCAAAACTGTAGACCTAGTGTCGTTTGGTGTTGCAAGAAATGTTCAGTTATCATAACAGGTTGGAAGCGTATAAGCTGGACATGCTAACATCATCACATAAGAATTTATTCCTGCTTTTGAAAGGCTCATAAAAAGACACCAACTTCTGTATTCTTAAAAAAATGCAAATTTTAAAATCCTACTACAATCACACAACTATGAAGTTTGCCGGACCAGTTGTGTCTAGTTATGGCTGCTAAACTAAAGTCCTGATCAAAATCTTAAGACCAGTTAAAAAAATTGCATGAATTTACATTTTGCAGTGTTTCATCTGAGGAAGGTTCTAAGTACAGCTTCAAAATGCAAAAACAAATGGGAACAAGAGACCAAAAGTTGTGACAGAAATTCAAAACCTGACCCAGTAATGAGTAGCTCCACCATTATTGTTGATCACTTCAAACATTCGTTTTGGCATGCTTGATGCAAGTGTTTCCAGAAGGCTAGTTGCTCCAAATGGTGAAGATGGCTTTGTGAAGGACATCCACTGTCTGGAACTAATGTCCATTTTTGTAAACTTCCCTTGCCATCCACCCCCAAATGCTCTCAGTTGGATTAAGATCAGGGAAACACGCAGGATGGTCCAAAAGAGTGATGTTATCCTCCTGGAAAAAGGTCTTGGTCAGATCGGCATTGTGAATTGGACCCTTGTCCTGCTGAAAAGCCCAGTCATTACCACACAGACGAGGGCCGCTGCAACATCTCCACATAGCCAGCTGCTGTTTGACGCCCCTGCACGACCTGGAGCTCCATTGAAGGAAAAAGCACCCAGATCATGATGGCGCCCCCTCCACTGTGCCGTGCAGAAAACATCTCAGGTGGCATCTCCTTGTCATGCCAGTAATGCTGGAAGCCATCAGGACCATCAAGGTTACATTTTTCTCATCAGAGAATAAAACTTTCTTCCACCTTTGAATGTCCCATGTTTGGTGCTCCCTTGCAAACGGGCAGTTTTGTGGCATTGAAGAAGACGTGGCCTTTGAAGACGTTTCTTGTTTTTGAAGCACTTCTCGATGCCGTCTGATGGTTATTGAGCTGCAGTCAACACCAGTAATGGCCTTAATTTGGGATGAGGATTGTCCCGTGTCTTGATGGACAGCCATTTGGATCCTCCGGCTCAGCGCCGGTGAGATTTTTTTGGGTCTACCTCTTGATTTTTTTGTTCCATAACCCTGAGGATCTTTTAAGAAATGCAAAATGACTGTCCAACCTCAGCAGCGATGGCACGTTGTGAGAGGCCTTGTTTATGCAGCTCAACAATCCTTTTTTGCCTTTGCAATCAAGAGATCTTCACAGTGTGATCACTTGACAGAAAATGACATGGAATCCAAATTTTTGCACAGATTTTGCCTTTTAAAGGCTGTTGTCTTGAACTGTTGATCAGCCGATGAACAGCCTATTGGAGTTAAATTGTTGTTTTCAATAAATTGCCTGCTCACAACTTTTGGTCTCTTGTTCCCATTTCTTCTTTTTGTGTTTCGAAGCTCTACTTAGAAGCTTCCTAAGATCCAACACTGCAAAATGCAAATTCATGCATTCATTTTTAACTGGTCTTAAGATTTTGATCAGGAGTGTATGAATGAACGACATGCATGTATCAGGGAGGACTGGATATTGGACTCAAAGCTGGCGTCCGCGCACTTGAATAAAAGTTTTTCACTTGGCCAATGAGCCAATAAAAAAAAGAAAAGTTTCCTAGCTTCCAGGTTTGCTTCTGTACTGAGCAGCCCACATGAGCATCAGTGTTCCCCACTTGGTCCACTGGCTTTACACATCGCAAAAATAAAATGTACTTTTTCTAGACACTAGGAAGGAAATAAATAATTTCAAGAGTAAAAAACCCAACTGTTTGGAGTTGAATGTGTCTTGCAGTAGTTTGTATTTGTATTTGTAAATGACATATACATTTGCCTTGATGCTGCAATGGGAGTTTTTTTAGGCTCTGCCCACATTCATTGCTGATCTAATCTCCCTCAAATCCCACACTGCTCTCCTTCACTTCTCCACCAATACATCTGCCAAGTTTGAAGTCGATCAGATGTATAGCTGTTGAGAAGAGTCACCCACAAACTCACACACAATCACACATTCCTTCACTAATTAGAGACTATATGATGTACAACGTACACTATAACCAGCATCTGTTTGATCATAGTTGCAAAAAAAATCAGCAGATATGAGAAAAACTACAACTTCCCACAAATACAAGCTTTGCTTCAATTTGTATTAATCTTGAAATCCAAAGATCACGAATTCCTGGAGGGGAAAAGAAACATCAGGTTCATGTTGTTTAACGCGCGCGGAAAAAAAAAAAAGAAAAGCTGCGCAGTTATTACCCTTAGCATAAGGACTGTGGCAAATTAACATGCAAGCCTCCCACCAGAGCTCCGATGAGTGACAAAGGTCACGGTACCTGCATATGTTTGTAATAGAGTCTGAAAACTGTTCAGCTCGCTCCCGTGGTGGAAATTCTAAATGCCACCTAATTTAAAAGCTCATTCAAATTAGCTCGAATGCCGCTGTGGCTATTGATCATGCTGCCAGGTGCGGGCGTAAGGAGGATCCCAGTGGGAAGGTGTGGTGTTGATACACATAAACGCCGTGTGAAAACTTCATGGAAATCCATCTGTTTTCTTAGACATATCTATTTATATATATATTTTTTTTTTTTCTCATTTGTGCTAGATGTATGATAATGTTTTAAAAAGAAGGTGCAATCATTGCGTTTTTATTCCTCGAAGCATGATGCCTTTGAATAATCAGTGAAAAGGGATCAGCTGTGCATCCAGAAGGCCTGCGTCTGCCTTTCTTTCTCTCCGCTCAGCTGTGTGTTGTCCCTTCCTGCCGTTATTACATGGGCCTCCACCAGGCTTTGTTTGGCCTTCCATAAGGCTCCAGCGGGACCTAATGACTTTCATTATCAGATGGGGGAATTTAATTTGAGCTGCACCGCTGTCAGAGATGAGTAGCCCGATATGGCGCCACGCAGGAGAAAATAAAAGAGTGAGTAATTACTCTTTAGGGGTGTGGGTGGGGTGGGTTCAGCTCGTGGGTGACGAGAGCGCAGCAGGTCGGGGCACCGAGAGAAAGAGCGGGAGAGGGGAAGGAGAGGCACCGAGCGTGGTTTATGAAAGAAATCAATAGTGAGTTGCCGCCGTCAGGTTATGAGATTTTGAGTGGGGATCCGTTTCCTCATTGTGACCGGAGCAATGGTCCGCGTTATTATCCACGAGGACCTGAGACGGGTTAGCAAACAAAAGAGGAAGCCGTGCGAGCGCGAGGAGCTGTTTGTGGGGACACGAGAGCGAGGCCAGATTAGTAATGTGTGATTAGGAATCTATTCAGTTGCGGAATTACTGCCTTCTTCTTGACAAACATGCCCCTCTTCCCCCAATGCAACACAAACCTGATGTGACTGGAGGAGTGAATGAGAAAATGACTGAGGAAGAAGATAAATATTCATCAGTTTCATTTCAATTTCCCAAACAGTTTGATGCATAAAAAGCTATGGTTGTACATATGAATACTTCTGGAAAAATCTACAAGATAAAATAACTGGCGCCTGATTGCGGCAGATGCAGATAAAAATGGCTGTTTCTGCTCCGCGCCTCGCCGTCAAAGCAGATGTTTTGACATTGTCTCACTCAGCTAACTCTCGCGGCTCACTTTGGCAGCAGAAAAGTGACACCATAGCACCAACCTTGATGAAGACAAGAAGGCTGTAGTAAACAGAAATCTCTGCGAGGTGTGCCATTGCCAGCACTGCTCCCTGCTCTTCCAGCATTTGTAAATCTCCCATCTGTCTCCACAGGTCTCTCCAAGAGCAGGATGCCTGCTCTGCTGCAAAGCATCAGTGTGCTTGTGCTTATTAGCCAAGTGTGATAGGCTGCCAAACAGCGTCGGATGAAGAAGCCTATAGCATTTAGCTTCATTTAAATATAAGAAAACAGTGTACATCCTCAGTGTTTATTGACTTGTTTGGTTAAAAAAAATGAGCATGAAGAAAACTCCTAAAGACCAAAGAGATGCTGGTATATCATTATTGTCCTGATATCAGGGAATTCTGCTCCTTATTTTAAAGCAACCAGCTTGCGGTTCCTTTTTCATTTGCCAATCCTGACAAGAGCTCTGTGCAATTTGACAAATCCCTGCATCTCTCTTCTCCATATGCCTGCTCACCAATGTCCATAGCATCTGGCTGCGTCATGCTCCGGATCCAACATGGCTGCTGGAGATGATCTGCTGCCATTCTAGCCTGTGTGTGTGTGTGTGTGTGTGTCCAGCAGCTCCCTGAGCCATGCATGACCCTGGCTCTTCTCCTCGTTCTGCTATCTTTACACGCCGGGTCTATTTTTGCCGGACTGGCCTGCGTCTACGAAGCGTGAAATTCGCTTGTGAATGCCTTTAATTATGCATTTCATTTTGTCTTTCCACATACGTGGCAAAACTAATTTTTTGCATTTGTAATTAGAGAGGGCGGCACAGTGGATCAGTGGTTAGCATCGTCGCCTCACAGCTAGAAGATCCCCGGTTAGGGTTAGAACGCCCGAGATCTGTCTGCGTGGAGTTTGTATGTTCTCCCCATGCAGCGTTGGTTCTCTCTGGGTTCTCCAGAAACATGTTGAGGTTAATTGGTGATTCTAAATTGTCGGTAGGTGTGAATGTGAGCCTGCTTGGTTGTCTGTAAGTGTAGCCCAGTGATAGACTTGGTGTCCAGGGTGTCCCCTGCCTTTTCCTGATTCTGATTCTAATTCTGAGGTGGTCTCATCAGTTCCTTCTCAGCTGCCCACCTTCATCACATATGGTGATGAGCTCCTCTGGCACCAATTTCTGGCTTAAGATTTCAGATATGAACATACTGATGATCTCTAATGGACTAAGCATGTCCCCCGCAATGATTGGACGAAGTGGGTCATTGTCCAAACTGGGCTAGAAGCTTTGGGTCAGCAGTTCGCTCGTTGTTTTCTGCAACGTGGTTGTGCATCAGGAATTAGAGCTTCAGAGTTCGACTGTAATAGTCGGAGAAGAAAACGTTCAGTGCCAATGACACGGTGCCGCAATAGGAGGGTTTTTTTGTTTTTTAGCCACAACAACTCACACTGCTCACCAGATTTTAGCTCACTGTGACTTCTTCCTCTCCCCCAAAATAAAATTCAATTTAAAGGGTCGCCGTTTTGACACAGTTTAGGAGATTCGGCGTTCACCACAGATGGTGCGTGACATGTTTACATAACGGGACTTCCAGGGAGTGTTACAAGTGTTTGCAGAAGCACTGGGAGAGCTGCATCACTGCACAGGGAGACTCCTTTGCTCAGGATAGTGGCCAAATTTGACTATTTTTTTTAATCCACGATTATAAATGAACACTAAAAGTTTATTGTTGCATGTAGATGTCACTAATTCATAAGTGCAAAAGGTAAAATCCATCATGTAGCTATTTGATGGTATCTTTTCTGCCACAGTCACTACAAATCCCAATATTGGCTTTTTATTTTTGATATTCCAACACTGCGAGAATTGTAAAGGTCACTTTAAAGCCCCTTGACAGCTATGTTTGTTAGATTTGTAAGTCAAGTCCTCAAACATGATTTATCGGCGCCGCAAAAATAGGATTGATTCTTGACCCGGACAGCAGCGAGGCTAAAATATGCAACTTTTTTCGCCTTGAGTGAGCCCCCCAGTGCAACACCGGTTCCACCCTCATCTGGTCAAGTTCCCGCCCTGACACTTGTCAGTCATTTTGATGAGCGCTCTGCCTTGGAATGGCATTTAGCCCGAGGCGGAGGGAACCGGCATGTTTAATTCCAGCACAGGCACCGAAGGAGCCGACAGTGAAGTCACCCAGTGTGCAATTATTGTAAGGTTCAGCTGTGCAGTTTTTGTTTATTTTTAAATGCTTTGTCACTGAAAACAGTCCAATTAGGTTCCAAAAGCCACCGCTGGGAGATGAACCCCTGCACTCAACATAAACGCAGATTCATGATTTAAATTATTTGCTGCCATTTCAGTGTGGAAGTTTGTGGGGAGCTTCCTAAAATTTCCCACCAGTGAAATGTGCTCCAGATGTTCATATGGTAATAGCTTCATTGGCACGGCCAGCAGAGAGCAGCATTGCTATCTGTTTGACGCCCCTGACAAAAAGTTAAGACTGAGAACTCTTGTCACACTGTCTGTTACCTGCTACCGAGCCAGCGGTGGTGGCGGCTGCTGCGCGAGCGCGTCCAAAACGAGGAGTCCTGGAAGAGACAAAAGAGTGATGGAGAGGTGGATAACACGAATAAAGAGAATAAAAGCAACAGCAGCTGACAGATGGGCAAGAGGGGGGCGAAACTTAAACATTGTAATTCGCTGCAGATCTGACGGGAAGATTAAAAAATGAAACGCCTGATTTAATGTGCGCCACATTCACAGTCACTTTGCGCTGCGTTTCATTATCAGTGTGTCACATCCTCCCAGTATGGAAGCCGTCAGATATCCACACATCCTTCTCGACCAGCCTTTAGCAGTGATAGAAATGAGTCACTGATGTATTAAAACCCCAAATAATGAAGCTAAATAGTATGAACTTTTTACTTAGCTGCATATATCTTTCTTGTATTGTCTCTACTGACGGAACATTAAGTGACATTTTCCGTCTGCCGAGCGTAAAACATCAAACACCTTGACCCTGAATGCTGAGCAGCGCCCAGGTATGTTAATTTCTATCTCAGCGAATCTCGGGAAGGTGTTCCGTCACCTGCGCTGACCTTTATCTACATCTCTATTATCGCTGTGAATCCATACATACAAAAGGATGAAAGCGCTCACGTGGATTCGGCATGTCCATTTTTTACATGAAAAGAGTAGGTGGCTCTAAGAACTTGCTTAGTCAGTCTGTTCGGCGAATTGTGCCTGTACTTGAGCACCGTGTGTCAATGGGAGGAACATGACGCACTCCCCGAAGCAGGGCTGGTTCTGTGTGGAAATAAAACATTGGCCTTTTTTTTTTAGCTAAGAAGTACTGACTACACATTGGTCTTCAGCATCTGATGGTGGCTTTGCTGAGTATGCTAATAATGAGCAGCACTGTGCCTGAACTGACTTGGTGCACACTTATATTCAAGCATGTATGAGTGTCTTATGAGAACCGTTCTAATTAGACCAAATGAAAACTGTGCCGATTTATAACAATAATAATTTGAGCATGTGTAAATGTGTGGTCATGGGTGCCAGATTTCGGACCTTATCCGAAACACCCCCGTAGAAAAC
>NW_007577784.1:122283-141520 GCF_000690725.1 Stegastes partitus
TGAGTGGTAGCTACCTCTACTGTCTTCAATGTGAATGTGATGATGTTTTGACTCTTTCACATCACCTTATGATCACGATGACCACAGCATGGGAAAAAGACACAGCAGCTAGCGTTGTGCGACTGGTAACTGACTTCTCTGCATTATATCTTTTAATCAGCGGTGAAGAATTTCCATATTTGTCTTGGAGCCACATCTGCTTCTACGTTTCACTATTAGGTCTGAGGCAGTAAAGTTGGCAAAACGTGATATAATACTCCTGATATAATATTCCTGATTGCAGCATTTAAAGCTATAGGTCTGTGTGACGAGATGAGAGTTGGTGAATAGAAACAGCCTTTCTGGTTGTGATTGGAAGAAACTGGTAGCTACTGGCAGAGGAGTCTCCAGTCATGCTGCCAGGCACTGTCCTGTCTGACAACACCAGAAAGGAAATGTTCACAATTTTTGCATTATTTAGAGATGTTTAATTGTATTTTTATCTACATCATTATGTGCTTTAATGTTCTAAGACAAAGTGCCGCAGCATCTCTTCTCACCCTCTACAGGAAGGGCTGTCTTAGCTCCTGCCTTTTTAAAACCTGAGTCTGCTCTGATTGGTTAGCTGGCCCAACAAAAGCTGGTAAAGTTGGTTTACATACTAAACCCCAGATCTATAGCGCAGCGTTCAGAGATATAGCCCCAACAGAAGCTTATTTGATGAGGAAATTATGGCGGGCTGCTGTCTCACGCTGCGTTTGAGGACGTGCCAGAGTAGCCGCCAGACAGGCGCTATGCAAATGTGTTTCATGGTGACATAAATAAGTAATGGAAGAAAAGTTTGGACTTCAAACGAGGTGTTTCAGGAAGGTAGGGAGTGGTGTTTTCTGTGGGAGACAACACCTCCCTTTGGCGAGGATTGTAGTTTGCAAACTTTTTCGAGGCACAAATAAGCTGTGACTCGCTAAACCAAAGGGTAAGAAAAAGAAAGAAAAAAGTGCTGAAGGAGCGCTTTAAAACAATTGAAACTTTCTTTAAGTCAAACAACCGGAGTTTTATATTAACTTTGAAAAAGCTCAGTGATGCATTTTTGCACAGAAGGAAGGAAGGAAGGAAGCCTCCATCACTTGCTTTGAATGTACTGAAGAACAGGGTCTTTAATGAACAGGGGGCATAATTAGACGAGCAAGGAAAGCAGTTTCTATGTTCATACAAACGCCTAATTGCTATCTTAAAACAGGCCTAAAAATGTGTCAATGTTAACCTCTAATGATCTGGTACCTGCGTTAGCCTTTGTGAACACCATGTGTGGAGCGTTGCTACGACTACCGCCAGCTGTCGCAATTCACAAACAATAACGGTGGCATTCAGGATGTGAGCATTTTGAAAAACTGAAACAGTCCTCGTGAACTGAGTGCACAGATCTGGATACTTCTCCTTCAGCTGCATAAGTTCAAGGTGTTTCTGTCTTTGTTCCAAATACTCCGTTTGCATACAGGCTGGTGGTTGTCTGTAACTTGCTTCTGATCATCGAGACGAAATGCAAGACATCTCCATACACCACACTTTTTTGCTTTTCACAAGTTGCAGCCATTGCACTTGCCGCCACCAAAGCTCATGTTGTAGCTATTCTTCAGTATCCTCTGAACCTATGGCATAAATGTGGTACCATAGACGATGAAGTACCATCACATCTAACTATAAATGAAGTAATGTCTTTGTATCTCTACTGAACTTTTCTCAAAAATTTCACATCCAATTTATTTCACACTTGCCAGGTGCATTGTTGTGGACCTCAGGGAGTGCATTGTGGAGTTTGGAGCCCTTTTGATGAGCAGTTTTGGAGGCATTTGGGCCTCTTCAGGTCTTTGGCTGTCTGTGGGTGGAGCCCAACTCACCCCTGTTACTTGACAACATCAGCAAAGTCAAACTGATGATGACACATGATGGCACAATCCCATAAGTACATGAAAAACAAATGTATGATTTCATATGATTATGTCAAATTCTCCTGCAGACTTTGGCAGAACTAGTTTTCAAACTTAGGGATGTGACGAGAACTGATAATCCTGTAGTCAATGCCAATGTCACCCAATTTTTACTCTTACTGACAATATCCATCCATCCATTATCTATACACCGCTTAATCCTCACTAGGGTCATGGGGGGCTGGAGTCTATCCCAGCGGACTTAGGGCGAAGGCAGGGGACACCCTGGACAGGTCACCAGTCTATCACAGGGCTACACTTAGAGACAGACAACCAAGCACACTCACATTCACACCTATGGACAATTTAGAATCACCAATTAACCTCAACATGTTTTTGGATTGTGTGGGAGGAAGCCGGAGAATCTGGAGAGAACCCACGCTGCACGGGGAGAACATGCAAACTCCACGCAGAACGATTCCGGTGCCCCCACCAGGACGCAAACCGGCGACCTTCTTGCTGCGAGGCAACAGTGCTACCAACTGCGCCACCCTGCAGCCCTCTTACTGACAATATGTAGTTGCTAAATGCAACACTGGACATTAAAAAAAAACCAAAAAACAAACATTAATTCAAGGCTTTGCTGAATTGTGCTATGTTGATGTTGAATTACAAGCTGCCCAATATATCAGATTCCTCCATAAAAGTCTACATATGTCAAAAAACAAAACAAAAAACAGATCTATGAAAATGAGGTGATGACTGGACTAAATGTAGTTTGCATACATCTGACTCCAGTCCTGGATTTGGCTCCTTAACAATCAGCTGAGTGGACCAGTGAAGGTGTTTACTGTATGAGAAGAAAGTCATGCACACTCCTATTCTGATTTCTGGCATTATTTTTTTTTAAAGCGTTCTTGTCCAGTACAAACAGCCAAGCGGGTCAGAAACATCCGTCAAGCTCCAATACGGTGGCTTAAACGGTGATCAGATAAACACCATTCCACTCAACAACAACAAAAAAAAGAGGCTATTTGTGATTCATGTGCTGATTTTTCTTCCAAACTGAACTTTTCCACTGCAGTCGGACCAAAGAGAATGACCTGTAGCTGTGACTGCTCTCACCGGCACCGGCGCAGAATGTGAAGAAACCGCTTTTCTTGTCCTCTTTGCCGGAGCATAAATGCATTTTCTCCACTGTTCTTTTTTAGATTCTGGCTTCTGAACCGAGCGGCTGGTGCAGATAACGCGGAGACGCATAATGCGAATGCAGGAAAGTTGTCATTCTTTGCACACTGTGCAGCATAATGTGACCTTGTTTGAGAGTTGTGTGTGTGAAGCAGAGATCAACAGTGCAACAGAGGCAGCCCAGACTCCAGACTAGACATCACGTCAAACCTCCTTTTGACTTTTCCCTTTTTTCTTCCCTCTGCTCCTTGTCTACTTATTTATTCCAATCTCAGAACACCATGTTCCCAGAGAATATTTCACTTGAATATTTCACTACATCTTCTCTCTCTCTCTCTCCTACACCCCCTCCCCTCCACTCTCTGTCTGTGCGTTATAATATTTATTTATTTCAGGAATAATTTTTTGGCGAATTACAGCAAAATGGCTACAGCTGTAATCAGAGGATAAGTAGCAGCCGACATGGCAGGTGTTTGAGGAGAGATAAGGCGAGAACCATTGTGAGACTGTGCCTCCCTTCCATTTAAATGTTTTGGGGCTTCGACTTCCTTGTTTGATTTGTTACCTACAGCTTCCCTGTGAGCTGTCAGGAGGGAGATAGCGAGAGTTTCTCCTTAGCGTGGTTTCTCAGGCTACCGTGTTTGTGCTGTCCTTCAGATGTTAGGGGGGTTTGGGCAGCGCGACTCAAATGAGTGCGTGCCAATAAGGGAGTTCATTATTAGATCACAAGGAATCCTGGTTCAAATCAGGTTTTCTTTCCTTCTCAACTTCAGCAGGAAGAGAAATAACAGATTCCTACACATGCTAAGACTGTGGTGTGTATGCAATGGACCATATACGGCACATTTCTGCACACAGACGCCTCAGTATTATCCACAGCAACACACATACACATGCACTTGTCTCTCAGAAGGCAGTTGTTAATTATATCACTGTGCTGTTTTGTTCCACCAAGTCCTCCAGAGAAGCTAAAGCCAACGTGTTCATGTTTGATTTTTGGCTCCGGCACTCACTGACAGAAAACTGTTTCCACCATGGTCTTAGTCCTCCATTATTAAGCCAATAAAGAAGCATACAATGCTGTGTGTGTGTGTGTGTGTGTGTGTGTGTGTGTGTGTGTGTGTGTGTGTGTGTGTGTTGGGCTTGGTGGAGGGGGTTCTTCTGCTGAAGCTGCGACTGCACAGCAGTCTCATTTTTTATTAGCTCCCAAGACACAATGGACGCCAAGAGAAAACATCAGAGCCTGCACTGTCCGCCTTGCTTCCTTTCTTTTAAATTAAAGTGATATCTCACTGCTGTACAATAGACTAGCTGTCTAACAGCTGGGAAATTGAGAAGAATGATAGTGATGCCTGCCATCACTGAAAAGATGTGTCTGCTTTGTTTCAAGACATTTTTTTTGAAGGAAGTGTACATGGGGATTTGAGGGATGTGTACACAGTGAATTATTGTTGCTGGAACATGAAGCACAAAGTTTGAGTCATCATTACTGAATGTGTTAAATCAGTGCAGTGGAGGCTTAATCACCAAAGCTTTTGTAATGTTACTTGCAGTAATAAACATGCAACCTAACTTTGTAGCAGAGACCAGCTCTGCTTTGTAGGCAGCTAACAGCCTGCTTGTTCTGATAAACAAGACTAATGGGCCTGTATTGATGGTGGTGCAGCACGCGCTGTGCCAAATGTATTTTTTTCTGATATTAAAATCAGTTTTGCTCATCTGAGTGTTGTTTTGCCGTCCAGGTCAAAGCACAAGACACAAATGTGGAAATGAGGATCAAACAGGTGGGAGGCTCAGTCACAAGTTTTCAGTATTTTGGTGGAAATATTGCATCACAATGACACACACATAACACCAGGCAACACAGTGATGTCATAGCCCTCTATACACATTGGACTGGTCCGTTATAACTCGGTGTTTTATTGTTTAATGTGGCTTCATCAGGTGCCTTCTTTGCAAGTTTCTTCTTAGCAAAAGTCATTTTTTACTCTTGTAATGCATAATACAGCAACCCCTGTTATGCAACACTTTACTAAATCATGTCACTATTTATGATGTGGGAAGGAGCTGAATTCAAATCGAAACAGCTTGAATTGACGCGGTTTTACAACACTTGCCGCTGTGGGCGACTGTGGTCGCTGGGTGTTCTCATCCTGATGCTAGGGATCATCCAGATAGCAACGAGAATTCTCCAAGAAGCAAATCCTTCACTTCTCGAGCCACTGTTGTCGGCATGATTGGCCGAGCTGTTTCAGAGCAATAGAGGCCAGTGACGGGCAGAGAGCGTATTTATGATCCATATTCCACCTCTCCAAGCCCCTTTGCACATTGCGCCGCTGCACCTACTGGAACTAAAATGCCAGGTGTGATTGAAGACGTCTATTTCTTTGCACTTGTCATAGTGATTGCATGATTAAAGTCGGGTCCAAAGAGTCTACAATCGGGCTATAGCAGCTCTTTAAGGCCGCACATGTCATTGTGTTTATAATGACACTGTTAGCATGCAGACGTTTTGGAAATACGTCCAGTGCATTCTTAGTTTTGCAGCGGTGATCATCACTAGAGGGCAAGAGCGAGTCATTTTAATCAGTATGAGAAATGGTTGCTTTCTTTATGACATAGAGAATGTACCTAATTTTGTGTCAGTCCATCAATTTGTCAAAGTATTTTACTGGTTAATAAACAAGTCTTTCCTGCTGTTGGTGCTACTACATGAAAGGTCCGGTCAACAAAGCCATTAGGATGCACCTTGAATGTCTAGAACACATTTCAGAGCAAGATATTCTCGTCTGGATCACAGTGGTGGACTGACCAGCTGCCACATCCGCCCCTCATACCTTAATACTGCTTAAAAATGAATAACTGGCATTTCTATTCAAAAAAAAACAAATGCTAACACTCTGTGTTCTCTCTGTTTTGTGCACCAACTGCCGCCTGTCCTGTTAATATTGTCAACAGCAGGTTCTCCCGTCTGTAACGGCCTTCACCCACCTACTCGTGGTCACGGAGCATTGCCGAGTATCATGAGGACTTGTTGCTAACCCGCTGTACTCTGTGTGCATTACCAAAGAAAAACCTTTTTGGGATTTCCTCAGTGCTTGTGTTTTGGTACTACAGATACAACCAATATCTGTGCTTACTGTTCTGTTAAACCAGGGGTGTCCAATCCTGGTCCTCAAGAGCCACAGTCCTGCATGTCTTAGATGCTTCCCTCTTCCAACACACCTGATTCAAATGATCGTTATCAGGCTTCTGCAGAGCTTGATGATGAGCTGATCATTTGAATAAAGGTGTGTTGGTAGAGGGAAACATCTGAGACATGCAGGATTGTGGCTCTCGAGGACCAGGATTGGAGACCCCTGTGTTAAACAATCTGAAAAATCATCTGGATCATCTGGATTCATCCGTAGTATATGATGGTTAATTGCAAAAGCAATAATGTTGTTTGCAGATGATGTTGATAAAGTGGTTGTTTTCTCTGAATTTGTTCTGGTAATGTGCTGAGGGTGGTCAGTGCTAACATTTGTGTCATATATGGAAACTCTGGTGTCTGGAGTTTGGTGAGTTGAAAAACCAAAATGCAACTTTCGTAATACAAAACACAATCTTACTTTTATTTCTATACTGGAAAACCTACACATAAATCACCAATAAGTGACAGAATCACATGTGGATGTGTCTGTGTATCTGATCCACGACAATTTTTGGCGGCCATATTGCTGGTATACCTGAGAACAGATCTGATGAGCGATGGTTTTGTGTTTTTTTTTACGAGGTTCTCAGTCTGACCTTTGGCTCCCCCGTTACAAAAAACTTCAAATGTACGATGTCATAGATAAAGACAAGATTGTAGAAAGAATCTAAACATCTCAGTTTCACACATTAGAATATACTTGTACGTTGCCCATTCAGAGGTCTACAACACAATACCAAGGGTGACACCACAACCTAAACATGTAATTTTGTTGCTCTTACCCAATGAGGACCCCAAAAAGACCCCAAATATGACCACAGCTAATCTAATTTAATTCAAACCCAGCACTGCACTTTCTCAGGTCCGGGACGTTGGCACCAGATCATTCGGGTGACGTGAGTTGTGGGGTAGGGCCTCTGCAGATGGGACCAAGCTCATTCTGTGGATGCTCAGCTGGATTGTAGATCTGGAGAGTTTGGCGTGAGAGTGCAATCTCATTATACAGACCACCTCACCGACTTGTCAATCTGATCACCTTAAGGCGCGCAAGACTTTCCTATAAGTCCAACGTGGCATTGCTTCGCCCACTGAAGGCTCACCTAACTGACGAATTATGAATATTTCAGTTTCTAGATTTTATTCTTCCCACTTAAAACCTTCATAGAACTCCTACCTGCGATCATAATGTGAAAATTCATTTGATCTGAATAAATAAAAACACGACTTGCTGGTAAAATGATTCAGATTGGAACAGAAGTGATGGACTCGAGTTCAAATCAAACAGATATTGACTTTTGTTTGCTATATCAAAGCAGCTTCTTCAATAGGGTTTAAAGAAGCAAGGTAAATGGAAGGATAGACGAAGTCAGGGAGGCCATTTGAAAAATATTAAATACCTCCCAAGTCTTCTGTGGCAATGACCCCCGTAACCCACCGCTGAGTTTGAAATATTATCTTTAAAAATTACCCAAATTAAACCATTTATCAGAGCTTGAACTACCCATCTGTGTTGTGCCAATCTGTCAAGAAAAGTCAATTAAATCTAAGGTTTGAATCATGTTTCATTAAAGCCACTTTATTAAAAAATTTCCAACCACATTCTGTATAAAAAAAAATCTCAGTGATTTAGCTGCAACCAACAGTTCAACAGACAACAATCCAGGGATTTTAGAACTGAACCGCACTGAACCGACAGGTCAGAAGAAAGGGGGGCTGTTTCCATAGAGGGGCAGGACTTTATATTGCAGCGAATAATGAGCCCACAGTGAGGAAAAATGTGACAGGCATGAATTAAACACCCAAAGGGGATCAGAGGGTTAATTTGCTGCAGTATAAGAACACTGTCGTCTACCAACCTATGCACCACGAGCATTGACAAAAATGATTTCCTGTCAAGCTCTCGATTGGCTGATATTAGATGCAAAACAAAAAAACTTTACGTTGCCTTTTTCAACCGCGTCGCACATTCGTGACCTTTCCGGAGCGTCAGAACGAGGATGAATAACGTTGAAAGGCAGTGCTTAGAAAACAGTAAAAGAACGGTTGACATCGTCGCGGCACAACAAACAAATCAGAAGTGTCAGGGATGTTTGCCATGCAAATTTAACATGCGTTCCCCCTTTTGTCTTCCTCGTATTTCCTTTTAATCCCCGTTCTTTAGAAGTCGGAAGCGAAAAAAGACAAAGGTTTGTTTTTAGTTGGCAGGGCCTCCTGATCTGCTGCCGCTAATTGACACTCGCAAGATTTGTAAGTCAGAGCAAGAAGGCAAACATGTCATAAAACTTTCATGATCAAACGATGTTAGCGTCGCCGCCTGACAGTTTACCGCCAAGAAGCCGCGGCGACGCTGCGAGGCTCAGGTTAAAAACTTTGCTGTTATAATTATGCTTTTTTTTTTTTCTTTCCTATCGAGCGAGTTAAGTAGGGAGTTTATGAGATGCTATGCAGGGTGTGTGTGCATATCTTTAATCCTGTGTCTTTAAGGCGGTTTCCCCCCCTCAGCCTTTAAAATAAATGTGTGTCTGCTCAGGTGTGTGTGTGTCGGTGTAGGAGGAGGGAGGGTTCCCTTCTGCACTAACCCCAAAAAGTCATCTTCACTGAGGCAGCGGCTCCTGATGAAGGGGGGGGGGCAGATTTTTGTTCCACGCCACCAGTCTCTTGCTTTTCTCCCTCTTCATCTAACCCACTCTCTTACTTGTTCTCCACCTCTGGCTCTGCTCTCTTTCTCTCTCTCTCTCTCGCACTCCACCTGCTTCATCTCTCGCTCTCTGAAACCTCTCTGGACTCCTCTGAAGAAGCTCATCTGAGAGTTCCCACAAAACTAGACCCCTTTTTTTTTTTTTTTTCATGGTCGGAGGAAGAGGGGGGGAGGCTCTTTTGAGGCCGTTTGATACAAAACTTTACATCTTTCACCCCCTTCACAGAAAGTTAGAGTACACTTCCATGCAAACTGTATGGAGTTCTGTGAATAATTCTTTGGAGACTCATCTTTTTGGTGGAGGACTATCAAAGCGAAAGTCTTCAAAACAGATATTATTATGTGCAGGATTTCACGGCGGTGCAATATGCACAGACAACCTTTTTTTTTTTTTAGCCCTGCAGCAAGCATGATGGATGGCCAGGCGGCTACAGAAAGACAGAAAAAAAGAAAGTGACACACAGTGACATTAAATACACAAAGACTCACACACACACACATGCGGAGCGAACCTGCATGAAGCTCAACAGCAACAGTAGAGCTCGACAGAGCAGGATTGTTTCTAATTGGAAAGCCTGCTCCCAGAATTCTAATGATCCTGAAAGCCTTTTAACATTCATTTGATATTCAAAAAGCCTCTCTGTAGGTGTTACCCAAGCTGGGTTCTGGGCTTCAGAACGCCGTCTATCTCGTTTTGTCTTTTGAAGAAATGACTGTCATTTGACGGATATTATTCCGTGAAAATCATAGAAGAAACATTAGGAGCTGCGTGGCTTGAGTCCACCTGCCTACCTGCAGACGAAAAACGTTTTAGCATTTCTGAAGGTTCAGTAAATGAAATGTGGGAGCCTTGGGTGTCTGTGATACAATTTCATCTTTTTTTTTTTTTTTTTTTTCACCAAGTGATTCACAATAAAAGCCCAATCAATCTGGCACTGAGCCCAGCTAACAGTATGTTGCTCACCGTGACGCTTTTCTTTCACACTCCACTGCGACCTTGCTCGCAAAAGGTCTCCACGCTCTTTTCTTTCTTGACTATTTTCATGAGCATGAAAAGATGTTTTTCAGTCGCACGCGCCTCTTAACTTGGCATGCTGCCTTCCCCAACGCTCCTCCGCCATCCACACAAACCTCCGCGCTGCATTTATTTGGCTTCTTTATGAGTTTTAATTAGTGGCTTTTGAATAATTTTGTCAGAAGCGTTGGGATGATGCTGAAAAGTCTGACAAAAGGCGAAAGGTGTGTGGGACGAGAGACGGCAGATAGGACTCCTAATCCTCGGCGATGAGAGAAAACAGGTGTAGCGACAGAACAGGAAGGAACTAAGTGGAAGTTGTAGCTATAAATTAGCACGAGAAAGAGAGAAATCATTCAGGTTTCATTTGCCGGAAAGCTTGTACACCTGTCGAGAGTTTGCAATTAGCCGTCAATTAGCAGCAGTTGTTGTTTGGCCATCTGTCCATAAACGCCGCGTCTCTGCCGTTATTAGAGCAGACACCGCGGCAAACGGAGTGAAGTAATTCGACATCCGCCGATCCAAACACACACACACTTTTGTTCTGTTCTTTCTGACCTCGGCGGGAGTGACAGTTTAACTGGCGTGGATGTTGGTTTAACACACACCGGGGATGTTGCGAACGACGAGGGGATGAGGGAGGCAGAGAGGGAGGGATGTCGGGGTCAGGCCTGCCTCCTCTCCAGTTAATTGGCCTAGCTTGTAGCGTGCGCTTGACAGATTGAATTATCAAGCTGCCTCCACGGTCTGCAATCCCCCTGCGGTATATCCTGGTTGACTATTAATGACCAGCTCCAGCAGCCTCCTCTGTTCTGCCCGGCTCTGCTACTGTTCGCTCCCTTCCCTCCCCGCCGCCGCCCCCTCTTCTCTCGGTGACTTAAAACCTTAAGCAAAGAATTTTCTCAGCGTCTGCCTGTCTCTGTCCATGCTGCTGGATGCCCTTTGGTCTTTCAAATTTAGTTTTCGCAAAGAAGAAAACTTTCAAACTTTTTTTTTTTTTCGAGACGAGAAGTTCCCTTTTGAAATTTTTTTTTTTTTGCAACTCGGAAGCTTAATTGCCTCTCCGCTTGCAGACCACCTCCGTTTCGTTCCTCAAATGGCAAAGTCTTGATTAGAAGGTATGGCAGGGGCGATGGAGCAGATAATGGCAAACAGTGGAAACAGGATGAAGGCTGATCTCCTTCTCGCCGCGCATTTTGTTGTATAGACGACTCTAATGAAGAATCAGCGAGGGTGAAATAGAAATGGCAGGACATAGTTGCTATGTAGCGCCGAGTCCATTACCGTTCGTGTCCTGAAAGCTGCTGCGCCGCTCAACCACAAACACAGGCCTTCAACACTGGTTAATTTCAGTGTGAATGTGCTGCCTGAGTGACTCACCTTTGTTTCATTTCTTCTTTATCTCTCTTCCTTTGTTTAAGATTCACTTTAAACCACTATTTTTTGTTATGCGGTTCACAGTTGAGCTACGCACGCTGAATAGCAAAAGAGTGTCTCCATACTGGAGCGAGATATGCGATACATAAATTGTAATGTGTAGAGAGCCTTTTAGTTTATGCAGACCAGCTCTGCATAAACTTGGTTTAATCTGAATTGTCTCGGGAACATCCTGTCTCAGAGTGATGCTGCAAACTGGTCCGTGTATTTGTAGCCTCTAGGCTGGACTATTGTAGTTCCCCATGATCAGAATGTCCCAATAATTATCTTGAAAAACCTTCAGCTGATACAAAATGTTGTGACAGGAACCAGTGGCAGAGATCATATTTCTCCCGTATGAACTTGTCTTCACTGGCTCCCTGTCAAATCCGGGATAGAGTTTAAAATCCTGCTTCTTGCATATAAAAACTTTTAATGACCAAGCTCCATCTTATCTTAAAGAGCTTATTGTGCCATAACAGAATCAGAAAGCTTTTTGTTGCCAAGTGAGCTCGCACACACACACAAGGAATTGGTGAATGAAACTGTGGTACACAACAATAACAAGACGGGCAATGAATATAGAAAGATCTCAGAAATTCTGAATAAAATATATGTAAAAGAAAAGTATAAAAGTACTACGTAAATAAAAAGAACTGTGAAACGAGACATAAACTTGCCAAGTAATAAATTAGGAAACAGTTTAAATTACAACATTGCCCATTAGGTTGACGAATTGCACATGTAATGGTGATGCACAGAGGTAGTGCAACAGGAAGAAGCTGCTCCGGTGCCAGGATGTTCTGGTGCTCAGAGACCTGAAACGCCAGCTGAAGGATAGCAGGTCACAGAGGTGATGACCTGGATGGAAGGGGTCCTTGAGGACCCTTCCTGCCCTTTTCCTCACTCTGGGAGGGCAGGGGGGCACCCATGATCCTCTCAGCAGTCCTGGCTGTCCATTGCAGTCTCCTCATGTCTGATTTGGTAGCAGAACCAAACCAGACAGTTAAAGATGAGCACAGGACAGACTCAATGACTGCTGAGTAGAAGTGTTTGAGGTGACAGGTTGAACTTCCTCAGCTGGTGGAGGAGGCACAGTCTCTGTTGGGCCTTTTTCACCGCAGAGTCTATGTGGGTCTCCCATCTCAGGTCCTGGGAGATGGTAGTGCCCAAGAACCTGAAGGACTCCACAGCGGCCACAGTGCTGTCTAGGATGGTGAGCAGGACGGTTCCTCCTAAAGTCCACTAACATCTCCACTGTTTTGAGCGTGTTCAGCTCCACGTTGTGACTGCACCAGGCAGCCTGCTGCTTACAGAGCTCTTCACTCACAGACTGCAGGTCTACTTGTGGTTCCCAGATTTTCCAGAAGTGGAAATTATCAGGTTCCTCTGTTGTGGAATCATCTGACACCTTCTCCACTTTTAAAACTAGGCTTAAACTTCCCTATTTGATAAAGCTTGTCGTTAGGGATGCTTAGGATCATCTGAGCCGTCCCTTAGTTATGCTGCTACAGGTTTAGGATGTTGGAGGGCTCCCATGCTCCTCTCCTCTACCTCATTTTTATACAGGCATGCATCACCAGTGCGTGCTACGAACTTTGCGTCTTTTCCATCCCATAGTTCTTGTTTTGTTCTCTCTGCAGGTGTCTCTGGATCTGGAGCTACACATCTCTGATCTGCAACCGCTGGCCTCATCGATCTCCAGAGAGTTTATTGTTCTCCTATGTATTGTTCGGCTGTTCTCCTGCCACCCCCCTCATCCCCACCCTCACCCCAACTGATCAAGGCAAATGGCCGCCCACCCTGAGCTCCTACTGCAGGTTTTTCTGTAGTTGTTTGTTCTTCCCTGGAAATAGGAGGTTTTTTGTTCCTTTCCACTATCACCAAGGCTGCTCAGCCAAAAACAGTGAAGATTAAGCGGTGTATAGATAATGGATGGATGGACTTAACTGGCCTGCCTGCCACAGCATTCTGCAGAAACATCAGGTTTGCTTTTGATGGGATCAGAATTAGTTTTTCAGCTGAACGATGACCCAAACACACATCCAGACTTTGTAAGGGCTGTTTGAATAAGAAGTAGAGGGATGGAGCGCTGTGTCACATGACCTTGGTGCCACAGCCACCCAACATAAACCCAACTGAAATGAACTTGGAGTGCAAGGTGAAGGAAAAGCTGTAAACAAATGCCCAGGATTTGTGGGAACTCCTTTTGAAAAAGCTCCAGGTGACGACTTAATGAAGCAGATTGGAGAATAGAATGTGTGAAAAACTGTTATCAAAGCAAAAGGCGGCTATTTAGAAGATGTAAAATCTAAAATATAATTTGCAGGGTTTACACATTTCTAAAATATAAGTCCAAAGGTGTTATTTTATAGTTTTGCAGTCTACAATATTGTTGTACAGCTTGTACAGCAGTGCCCATTGTGATTACATGTGAGGTTACAAACAGACACAGTGCCAGCTGTCAGCAGTTAAGCTCTAATGATTAGAGAGAGTTTGCAGGCAGAGGTTCCTCTAGAACAGGGGTCGGCAACCTTCAACACTCAAAGAGCCATTTGGACCTGTTTCCCACGGAAAAGAAAACACTGGGAGCCACAAAACCCCTTTGACATCTGAAATGAAGATAACACTGCATATATCGTTTTAACCTTTATACTATGTATAAAAAACTATAGCGTGTTGCATTTATGAATTCAATGAACTGCTACAGAGGAAACGAAAGTTTATTTCTGCAACAAAAACATTTTGCACTGCAAAAAAAAAAGACGCTGGGTTGAAGGTTACTTTCAAATAAAATACTCAATATCTATTTGAGTCCTCCTTGTATTTATGAAATAAAAAACCCATCTTAAATCCTCCACCTGCAGCAAAGTAAAAATGACATCTGGTTGTCCTGCTGACTACAGCTGGGACTGCTGACCAGACTGCTGACCGCCTGTGAGCGCTTTGGGACGGGAGGAGCTCACGGCAGCACCGCTGCTCGCTGAGGACAGTAACTGCAGAACGATACGTGTTTTCACATCAGTCTCCAAAACACCAGAAAAGTCTCCAGTAACACCAGAAAGAGTTGCTAGATTTGTCGCGAGTTGCTTTTGCCAAAAAAAAAGTTGCCAAGAGGGTTTGGAAAGTTGCCAGATTTAGCGAGAACGTCACCAAGTTGGCAACACTGTGTGTGCCGGCGAGTGTTGCACATCAGCGATTGTGACGCATACTTTGAGCGACAAAAAAATTAAACACGTTTTATTTTAATGTTACAAGTTCACAAAAATCTTTAAATTTAGAATTACATTTTAAAAACTAACAAGCTAAAATAAAATACATTTAAATTAAAATAGTCATTGTTTATTTTCCAAAGCCACAAGGAGCCGCAGCAGAGGGATGAAAGAGCCGCGGGTTGCCGACCCCTGATACAGAATCTTGCAATCGACCATTGGCATTACACATTTGTATTTCAGGATGGTGCTTTGCGACAGGAGCTCCTCCAAAAGCCAAAAGGCCAAGCTGAGGAGTCCAAAAAGACCCCAAAACAGACAGTTACCATTCAACTGATCAGCTTCACACTAAACACTGCACTTCCAGTGATGCATCTACCAAGTCTGAAGTAAATCAAATGAAAGGTTGTTGAAAAAAGTGAATAACAGACACACACACACACACATGGACTTCAACATGACGCAGATGCTTCCCACAACATAAAGTGAAAAGTCAGGCTGAGGACGCAAAAAGGTCAAAAAAAGATAATGGCCATCACTTATTCAAGCGACTTCAAACTGGACACGACTCTATCTTGGCTCCCCTGCAACACACCTGCCAAGCCTGAAGCGAATTGGATGTAAGAGTGTCAAGATATGCCAAGAACTCCCTCTTAGGTCGCTGTACATTGAGGTTTTTAGGCCACTGTAGCTGGAAAGTTTCACAAAATAAGACTGAAGCTCTCTGCATGGCTGGAATATGATGGAAGGTTTTTATCTGATGCACCCCCAAGCTCACCCACACTCACAAACCCGTCCTTTTAACTCATGTCAGTTGTATTTAACAGAGTCTGTGCAAAATGACCAGCACTTCAAGGTGAAGTGTTTTTTTTTAAACACAGCTCAGTCTGGCAATTAAACACCAACAGCATGCTATTTACAGGCGGTCTGGGGTCCAATCGGAATAAACTGAAACACAGAAAAGACACCCTTTTGTCCAGGCTGGCATATTTCTCGGTTTGAAACTGAGGCTGGTATAATGGTGATGATGGTGCCACCTCCCGCTGTGGCTAAAACCAGGCTGCCTGCTGGCTTCCTGACAACCCTAACATTACTGTATA
Organism: Stegastes partitus; assembly: GCF_000690725.1. Lineage (NCBI taxonomy): Eukaryota > Metazoa > Chordata > Actinopteri > Pomacentridae > Stegastes > Stegastes partitus. The sequence goes on from NW_007577784.1 coordinate 138,013, forward strand.
ATCAGTGCTTACCATCGCTTGCACCCGGCAGACACACAGAAGCAACACAAGCACGGATATAAACAAAAAAATGTATGAGCTCATGCATAAATAGCACACGGCACATGCGTGCACACACTCCGTCCGGCTCTCCAAAATACGAACCCGATACACAAACATCACTCGACACATCACACGAGGACAACAAATAAGCATCCTTTATTCGCCCACACTCACACATACACAAAGTCACAGCTTGTGTGTGGGCCATTGTGAGTGACAGTGAGTAGTTGCGGTGGTTATCTGTGTATGCACGGTCGCTATGTGTCGTCTTAAAATGCCAACCGTGGGCGTCTAACTTGAAGATAAGATATTGAGAGATGTGAAGGCAAAGGAAGGCTCGCAGACCAACTTCAGCACACATTTAGCGCGTCAAGATAAATGTGCAGAAGATGTGTGTGTGGTGACCGAAAAGAGGAAAGAAAGACGAAAAATTCAGGAGGAAGGAAGGAGAGAGAGAGAGAATCTCATTCCAATTATCTCTCCAGGCCTGTCCTTGTGACAAATGTCAGATAAGACTTTTGCAGTGATAAAACCCACCTGACCCTCAGGACTTTTGACCCTTCTCAGACTCGGTAGCACTAAGACTCTTGTTACATTGTCTCTCCTGATAGGCCGCTGAGCCCACAGGGGAAATGGGATTTCTTTCTCAGCTGAATTAATTCAATAATAAAAAAAAATAAAGCTTTTCTTTTTTGGTCCTTTCTTTCCCTCTGTCTCTGCGTTTGAGTCGGCAGGTTGGCAGTCTCAGACAGACTATCGCTTACAGAAAACATCCAACCTGTTGAGGTGTCAGCGAGCGACGCCAGATTTGTGTACATGCAAATTTCGCTGGACCTTTCGTGCAATTTACGCTCACAATTGGTGTGAAATTGACATGCGATTCACCGAGGTGGCAGATAGTTATGCAATCACTCGCTGGGACGGCCGGCTAACCGCATTTCATGAATCAAAGAGAGGTTAAAGATGAACTTCAACTCTTGGAATTTGTAATAGATAAAAAGAAGGACAAATCTAAATTGACAAACGCGTAAATCAAATGATTAAATAAGTAAAGACGTGCCAAATATTTTATAAGGCCACCACTGAAATTCAGCGATGAAGGAAAGGCTTCCATTCACTCCTATAATTAAGGCAGTATGAGTGCCTCAAAAAGGCAAGTAAAAAAGCAATGGAGTGAAATAAAAAGAGAAAGGTTGCATATAAAATTCAGGCAAAGGACCATCTGATATCTTAATAAAATTCCAATTTAATTAGGCTTTCTTATGACCTAATTCAATGTGGATGAATTTCTCTGAAATGTCTGAAAGTATAGTGCGAGGCCAGTTTATTGCTGGACTGCACATAATGTGCGTCATATGGCTGGTGACCTGCTCTTTCAAGGTAGCATTACAAATAAAGTGCACGTCTATAGACATGTCGGAGAGAAAGCCTTTCTGATCTGGAAACGCGGCTCCGGCAGCTCCAGCTGTGTGGTATCATTAGGTAAATCCAGCCAGAGCTGCGTCCCCTGCTGCCTCCAAAACAGCTGGATTCCTTTAATCCAGTTACATCCTGATCTGATTGCGATTCATTTAAGCACCATTTTCATTTTGAAATAATCATTCATAAATGTATTATCGTGGAATTTGCTGTGCAAATCTCTTGAACGCTTGCAAGGTGTTTCTGCACATTGTTGATGCACTGAGCAGTTGTTTGCACATTACATACAGTGTAAATGTTGGATTTATTGGTTTCCACACAATGGCATTTTTTAATAAAACAAACTGTAATCTGCAGATTAAAGCAACATGCAGAATTGAAAACAATCATCTAGCACCACCAGCAAGTCAGTGATTTTACATATCCAGTAAAATAACTCCTACTGCTCCTGGATGGATGCAGCTGAGTGAGGAAGGTGTCCACTTTGGGAACCTCAGACACACATCTTTGCTTTCTGCAGATGACATGATTCCTAATCAAACTGTGAGCTTCAGCACGCACTGGGGGAGTCTGCAGCCGAGTGTGAAGCAGCCAGGATGAGAGTCCACATCTCCAGGCCATGGATTGCTTTCGGAAACTGAAAGACTGCTTTGGGTTGGGGCGAGTTTCTTCCCCAGGTAAAGGTGTTTAATTATACTGGAATCTTGTTCATAGCTGAGGGGAACATGGAGGGTGGAATGGACGGACAGATGACGTCAGTAGCAATGCAGGTGTTGTGCTGGACTGTTATGGTGAAGAGGGAGCTCAGCTGGAAGATGAAGTTCTCACTGGACTAGTCGGTCTCCAACCCTCACCTGTGGTCATGAGTGCTGGGTAGTAAGTAAAGGAGTGAAATCATGGATACAAGCAGCAAAAATGAGTTTCCTCTATAGGGTGTCCTTACTGATACGATGAGGAGCTCATACATTAGGAGGAATCTCGGGGTAAAGTCACTGCTTCTTTGTGTGAAAAACAGGCAGCTAAGGCAGTTTATGCATTTGGATAAAGTTGCCTCCAGTGTGCTTCCCTTTGGAGGTTTTCCAGGCATAGAAGCAGGTAAAGGTTTGGGAGAGGGACCTCTGGAATGCCCTGCTTAGCCCGCTGCAACTGTGACCAGCACTGGACAAGCAGAAGAACATTGATAGATGGATGGAAAATTTGCTACTACATTAATATCAGACGCCACAATTACCACGAACATGCAGGCATGCAGGCAGGCTGCATAAGAAGCTCAGTTCACCAGCACAGCTGACTGTTCACTGCATTGGCTCCTGCAAAACTGTCCTGTTTTCAGCCTTTCAAGGTCTTCAGCCTTGTGTGTGATTGTGTGTAATCTACAGAAGCAGCTGCCTCTGATCGGCCAGATCAATAAACACAGAAGCACGGAGAGAATAAAGCAGACAGATACCCCATTCACAATCCATGCACTTTGAGCAGATTGGATAGCAATCCAACACTGAAAAGACAGATGGACTGCTATTCGAGCAGCGGGGTGCATGCTAAAGCAATTTCAATGCTGATGATTGTATAGATGGTGTACTGTGCCATTATATGTAGTCTTTATATTTGTGGATGGGTGTAAGTATAGGGAGGAAAAGTTCTTCTTTTTTTTCCCTAACAAACTAGCTGAACTGTTTTTACAACACGTTACCCGGATGCTTTAGGCTCCTTCAACAGGTTGTGTGGCAAACAGCTGTAGGTGCATTATCGCCCCCTGCTGGACTGGAGGGATGTGCAGACTTAAAGGTACCATGTGGTGAAAATGCATTTCTACGGTGTTCTGTATGTCTTCACAACTCGGGGGTATATGACGGAAGAAAAAGATGCTCACTGCTTCCAATCCTCTATTCCCCACCCCACAGCTAACGTGGGCTATCATCAGCTTTAAATGCATGCCTACAGATCAGAGCTTGTAAAGCTGAGGAACATGTGGAGATGGTGGAAACTTCAGGAGTGACTGGAAACCAGTAAACAAGGACTGGGAGGATTCCTGTGTTTCCTGTCACCT
>NW_007577784.1:142315-157908 GCF_000690725.1 Stegastes partitus
ATGGCACCTTTGAATCTAGAAAGGTAGAATCTCTCATATGGTTCAAGGAGACGTGCAAACAAATTTGACTTAAATTGTACTATAATATTGCCACAGACTGAGATATATAAAATAATTAGTCTAAATTGCACATTGTATAAGCTCTAATTTCATAAGAGTCCCTTGAGATTCCCCCCAGAAAGAGATCCTGACTGACTAACGATGTGCAAATTATCAGTCTGGCCATCTGTTATCATCCACAAATAGATGGCCTAATGAAGACCTTTACTAAAACACAGCGAACGGATTCAAAATGTATGCGTTTGGGCTGTTATGACTGAGAAAATGGTTGATTGTTAGTATTTTAGGAGGTTGTCCAAACTATTATATTCTCTCTTTCAAATGCTGGTTGGCAGAAAAGCCGGAGGTTTTCAAACTTGAAAGGCTCTCAGCGGGGAGCCTCTCCCATAGACTCCTCATTTATACCCGTAATCTTTTTTGCTCCAAAACTGATCCATTGTCTGTTGGATGGTTGGGCCTCCTGGTGTGTACATTCACCAGGGCTGACTGGACGAATCCCCGCTCTTGTTTAGTCAGAGGAGGTGTGTTAGAGAGGCTTTACGGCTCAATTGCAATGAGTGGGTGGTTTCTCAGGATATTATCTGTCTCCTGCAGAGAGGCCAAGACGGAGGCATATTCACACAAGCACTGAGTTGTTGCCTGGTGTTGGTGTTTATTGAACACTGTTACAGTCTGCGCTGCATGTATTTAATACTTCTGAGCTGTCTTACTCTTAGCTTTGCAGTCTGGGTTTACTTTCCCGATCCCTCTTGTTGAGGTACACTCATGTCCCATCGCTACTCCTCCATCTGTGTCAAACGTGTTATAACTGGTGCCACTTTTTACAGCGTGAGACTAGTTTTGTTTGCACAGAACTAAATGTCGCACAGCCATCAAAAAATAAGTTTCTTGTTTGGCTGGAGGGAAGAGAATTGTCCGTTTTTGGAGAGTTATCCTGACAGGCTGGCAGCAGATACTGCCGAGATGATATTTCCACCTCCTTGTCCTTTCCCGTCTCTTTCCTTGTCATTCTCTCTTTATGCAACTCTTCTCTGTGTGTCTTTAATATTGGAAAAGAACCCAACAGAGTCAACAACCAGCTAAAGTGAAACGGTACTGTGCAAACACAATGTTTTACCCATGAACTGTCTCAGAAATACTGATATATATACAGTCTATATATACTGTATTAGTGCTGAGATGAACAATGGGAGAGACATGTGTAGGTGGGGAAGGCAATATTAAAGCAAAAGCTGCACACCACTCATCTGGAGCATTCATAATGAGATGCCTTTATAAAGTAGAATAGGAAAGCTAGACATGCATAAGAAAAACGAAGACACTGGTCAGTTAAAGCCCTTTTCAGATGCATTGCTGCTTCACCTATGACCGAGGTCACTGCAATGCTTCTCACAGCATCAATCAGACATAACTATCACAATAGGAGGCAAATCCATGGTATGCGTATTTGTCATAAGTGCAGATTTGACAGTACATTAAATGATGTATAATATAATATGACACTAAAAAAAATAGTAGAGCTAAACCAATAGCAAGCTTCTTGAACTGTCCGAATGATTAAGAGTCAACATCATTTTTGATTCCTGAAAATTCTGTTCATATGTGATGATAGAATATCAATTATTTGTCCCACAAGGGGAAATTTGCACTGTCACAGCAGCAAAGTGACAGTAAGAAAAGCAAGAAAACACAACTATAAATTAAAGAGGCGAGTTATACACTAGGGCTGCTAGGTGGCGCGATTGGTAGCACTGTTGTCTCGCAGCAAGGTCACCGGTTCGCCGGGAGTTTGCATGGCACAACCCAATATTTTCTAGCCTATAAAGAGTTGGTGGTTACGTTTTTCATGTTTATCCAAGCACCGTTTTTTGTCATAGATTCTACAAATTCTCAAATACTGGATGAGCTTGGGGCTGCAAGGAGGCGCAGTTGGTTAGCACTGTTGCCTCGCAGCAAGAAGGTCGCCGGTTCGCGTCCCATTGGGGGCACCGGAATCTTTCTGCGTGGAGTTTGCATGTTCTCCCCGTGCAGCGTGGGTTCTCTCCAGGTTCTCCAGCTTCCTCCCACACAGTCCAAAAACATGTTGAGGTTAATTGGTGATTCTAAATTGTCTGTAGGTGTGAATGTGAGTGTGCTTGGTTGTCTGTCTCTAAGTGTAGCCCTGTGATAGACTGGTGACCTGTCCAGGGTGTCCCCTGTCTTCACCCTAAGTCAGCTGGGATAGACTCCAGCCCCCCACGACCCTAGTGAGGATTAAGCGGTGTATAGATAACGGATGGATGGAGTTACACACTGCATACACAAGATAAATGAGAAAAACAGAAGAACACAAAGATACTAAGAACACAAATTTAAGAAATGTAACTACTTTACCGACGCTACAACAAAAACATCCCGACAGCTGTGATGGAGCTCAGGATTCAACCCACTATGTCACATATGACATATTAACCCCAACTGATTGTGATGGCTCATCTGTCTGAGGGGGAGGAAGAGCACACTGTGACTTGTCGTTAGATCCTGATCAATCCTTTCTCCGTATCAGGGATAATTCATGACTATACGTGATAAATTCAGTTACCAGTGCTGCTGTTTCGTATATTGACCTAACGTTACAAACATGTTTCATCTGACAGATCTAGTGCTGGTTAATAACTTACCAAAATGGGGTCGTGAACACCAGCTCACTATGTTAGCCAACACTGACAATATACAATGAAAATTTGAAACGGTATGTTACACATGACCAACTGATCATATGACACATAAAACTATTAATGCTGCCAGTTAAGCAGCAGCTTTGTTGAGCGTTGGTAGAAGTGTTCCATGCCTCAATGGCTGGTTGGGGTTGTAAGAGCAGAAATAATGGTCCAATAATGTCATTCAAGAAACATAGAAATCTACTGGGAACTACTGAAAAATTTCATAAAAACATACAGTCATAAAAATGTCAACGTGCAGGTATTTCTGGGGCATTTACATGATGCTCAGTTTGTAATAAGGGTGCCAAAGTGCACCAAGAAAACACCTCCACACCAGCGTGGGTCGATGCTATTATGTTGTTTACGCCAAATTCTGAAGTAGAAAATTAAACCGACCAGGTAAAGTTTTTCTGACCTTCCATTGTCCTATCTTGGTGAATCCATGCCCACTGTAGCCTCAGTGTCCTGTTCTTAGTTAAGAGTAGTGGCACCCAGTGTGGTCTTAGTCCACTCAGAGATGCTCTTCTGCATACCTTGGTTGCTAAAAAGTTTATTATCCGTCACTGTTGTCTTGCTCTCAGTCATTGTTCTCTGAGATCAGCAGCTTCTCAAATACTACTTCTCAAAAACACATTTAAAGTCACTTAAATCATTTTTCTTCCTCATTCTGATTAAGATATTTGGCTTCAGAATCATCTTTCTGCTACAGATGCTCCCAATCAAAAGTATTAATATGAAATAAAATATGTCTAAACACGAAATATAAACGTACATTCTGCTCTTGTATATGTATATACAGTGTCATAATAATACTACCATCTATCTACAGTCAAATTATGTATTATTGCACATTATTAAAAAGTCCAAGGTAAACCTATTGACTCAGAGTATCAGACACTCACAAGCAGTAGCACCAATGTACACAATGAAGTGGCTGAGAACATCTGCAGAACTTCCTGCTGCAGCAACACTCGACTGTACAATGAACCCTCAGGCCTAAAGTGTGTAACCATCACGTACGACTGATTTACTAACGAGTCCACAAAAGAGGATTTCAAGTAAAGATTTTCTTTTTTCACTGTGTAAAACTGCAAAACAATCATGTTTCAGATTCTTGTATCATCGTTTCAGTCGCTACCGTAAACACTACAGGTGAGGGCTGGAGTACAAAAAGCTCCACCATAGTTTAACATTCCTGCCGTACTGCACCTGATGCATCGACATACTTCTCTCGGTGTCCTGTTGTACAGCCACCAGACCCTTTGCAAAGTAGGACAGGAGAGTACAAGTGCCCCTCCTTTAATATTATGCAGGCGGTTCTCAGACCCCAGCAGTAGAGTACAAAGGACCCATGGGACCCTATTACCAGTGACACCACCAGACTCCACAACCCTCCAGTAACACACAGTGACAGAGAGAAAGAAAGAAAGACTACAGAGACAAAACGCAAAGTAGAGCGAAAGAGGAAGTTGAATTGGAGGCAAGGAAAATTAGACGAAAATGGCCATGGAGCAGAAAAAGGAAAAAAAAAAAGGAAAAGGAGGGTGGGATGGTGTGACAAAGACGAAAGAGGAAGAAGAGGATGAAAGAAAACTGGTCGAGTACCGGAGGGGTGACGAGAAAAAAAAAAAGACACAACACGGAGAGAATAGAGACGTAGAGAGCCGAGGGAAGATGTCAGAGAAAGGACGGTTATTCAAGAGGAAATGTTTCTGGAAAACATTTGCTCTCGGTGTAGGAATGACGTAGAAAAACGAAATGAATTCCTCTTTAGAGCTTCAGCGCTTCTTGTTCCAACTGCAGAAAAAGAAGTTTTTCCTTCTTCTCCCGAGGAACCCGTACGTCATTAAACGGATATCTGAGACCTCTCGTGTGCTTTAATTGACGATAAATCCGACACTTTCTGCTGTTTCTTCCTTATTTCCACACAGATCAGCGTGATGTAATTACAGTGTTTCTTTCCATTCCTCTCAATGTCCTATAATTGGCTTTTTGACACACACTGGAGCTCCATAGTATACGTCTTACCCGCTGTATAATTGCACTCTTTTTCCACGTCTATATCCGCGCATCCTTTGGTCTGTCTGAACATGTCATTAAGCATCTGTCTGGGTCTGACTGTGCATTTAATGCAAGTGCTTGTCGCAAAGCGTATGTGTGTTCTCATGTGTAGCTAGCGCGGCGGCGGCGGCGGCGGCGGCTGCAGCAGTAGTTTTTCCTCCACATAATTGTGTACAGTTGTTGAGACAGTCATTACTGTGACAGATGAGCCAGAGCTTGTCGCAGTTTTTCCTCTTCTCTCAACAGGCAGATGTCTCCTCTTGATCTCCGTCTGTTGCCTTTTGTGTCGCCGCGCAAAGCGTTTGCCGGGATATTCTCCGAGTCAATTAGCTAACGAGCAGCTAACGAGGAGATAAGGCCAATTAAGATAATAGTGATTGTGATGATGGTAATTATGACAATGAGATTGGTGAGACACCAGGTCAGCTTCAGGGAGAGGCACGGATCCGAAGCAGACACAAAAAAAAAAAACACGTCCTCCTCGTCAAATAACTTGTATAATTGCAATTAAAAAGAGAAGCCAAACATCTTTTTAGCGTTCGGAAGAAGCTTATGTTGTTCGCGTTAACTAACGCGTTGGCTTTGATGAGGACGAGCTGCGTGGATTTCACATGTGGTGACAGATTCCGGGCTGCGGAAAACAAAGCCGAGCAATTAGCGAGAAAAATGTGTGCAAACATAATACGTGCGGTTTAAAAGTAATCAGGCACTCGTTAATTTGTTTGGTTAAATTCATGAAAAGAGGAAAAAAAAAAAAAAAAAATCCTTTGTGCGCTCTCACTTCGCCGTGACTGACAAGCGGCGGTTCGTGCATCGGTCTGGTTTTTAAGAGCGTGTGATGGTGATGGAAGTGCTAAAGCGCCTCAGGAGAGACTAGCAGGGGTGTGTGTGTGTGTTTGTGTGTGTGTGTGTGTCTAGGTGTGTGTGTTTGTGTGTGTGTGTGTGTGTGTGCCTGCGGGCATTGAATGGGTTCTCCCCAGAGGGTAACAAATGTGAAATGATCATTTCTTTCCTCTACACACACACACACAAACATATAAAGAGCTCCAATAGAAAATAAACAGCCCTTTCCGTGAGATAGCCACATTCAAATAGTGAAAGCTTATTTACACAACGTATTCAATACAAAAAAAATGTTTTATTATCTGGCTCCAACTCCAGCGCTTTGAGCAGAGACAAACACACACACTGATCTGTAATGCCATAACTTCCCCTCTAACCCCTCTGAGCTGCACAAAGACACAGCGAGTGTCTCAGGTTAGAAATTGGATATGTCAAATGCTCACTCTGGCGTGAAATACATAATAGTGAGAAATTTTCCTCTGTCCCTTTCTTCTTTTTTTTATTTTCTTTATTATTGTTTTCTCCACAGTTTGGCCGACTCCACCCTCCGCACTGCACTCCTCGTCAGGTACCAGCCGCTTCTTTCACGAGTCCAACTGTGATCCCTCACTGGCTTCCCATTCATTTTGATTAGTCGGTAACTGGCTTCCAAACATTCTTCCCATTTTTTGAACTTTTTTTTTGTCGGTTTCTAGATGTTGAGCATCTAAGTGACTAAAAGACAACCAGTTCAAACATGTCAACCATACCTGTATGAAAGTCTAGATTCTAGGTCGGGGTCGGCGACCTTCAACACTCAAAGAGCCATTTGGACCCGTTTCCCACAGAAAAAGAAAACACTGGGAGCCACAAAACCCTTCTGACATCTAAAAAGAAGATAATACTACCTATATAGTTTTTTTTTTTTTTTTTTACCTTTATGCTATGTATAAAACAACTACAGTATTCTGCATTTATGAAATCAATAAACTGCGAAAGAGAAAACAACATTTTATTTCTGCAACAAAAACATGTTGAACTCCAAAAAAACAAAAGATGCTGGATTGAAGGATACTTTCAAGTAAAATACTCAACGTCTATTTGAGTCCTCTTTGTACATATGAAATAAAAAGCCGATCCTAAATCATCCACCTGCAGCAAAGTATAAATGACGTCTGGGTGTCCTGCTGACTGCAGCTGGGACTGCTGACCAGACTCCTGACCGCCTGTGAGCGCTTTGGGACGGGAGGAGCTCACGGCAGCACCGCTGCTCGCTGAGGACAGTAACTGCAGAATGATACGTGTTTTCACGTCAGAGTCTCCAAAACGCCAAAAAAGTCTCCAATAACACCAGGGAGAGTTGCTAGATTTGTCGCTAGTCACTTTTGACAAAATAAAAAGTAACCAAGTGGATTTGGAAATTCAGCGAGAAAGTCGCGTGTGCCGGCGGGTGTCGCACATCGGCGGCTGTGACGTATATTTTGAGCGACAAAAAATTAAACACGTTTTATTTTAATGTTACAAGTTCACAAAAATCTTCAAATTTAGAATTACATTTAAAAAACTAATGAACAAAAATAAAATACATTTAAAGTAAAATACTCATTATTTATTTTCCGAAGCCACAAGGAGCCGCAGCAGAGGGATGAAAGAGCCTCATGTGGCTCTGGAATCCTGGGTTGCCGACCCCTGGTCTAGGCCGAACGTTACACCCGACTCTCTCAAAAATGAATTGAAAGATACCACTCCAACTGGTCTAACTACGTGTAGCAGATCCATATTGACAAAACGATTTACAGTAAATCTTTGCATGCGATGCCAAGCCACTTTGAACCAGCTTGAATGTGTCACTAATGACCTGGCGATTATCGAGAGGCTAAAGTGGCTTTTACTCTTGCCGGCTAAATGCAGGATGGGAACAGAAAATAGCCGATTGCAGGAAGGGAATTTGTCAGGTAATTGTAGCTGTGAGAAAGTAAATCAGTAGAAATCTTACACCGATTATTATGCAACTTCTCGACAATAAAGAAGTCAACACTCAGTTCTGAGAGACTCTCTGAGGTTGTACTTCACAGGACGTTTCCAAGCGATACGCTGCTATACTCCAATTATATTAAAACAAAGGTGCAAATCTGTCTCTCACATCTATAATCTGACCAATCTGTTGCTATGTACTTACTTCATTATCCATTAATGAGCTGATGCGTCTGTAACGCATGAACAAGGTGTTTATGATGGAAGCAGGGCTATATCCTGCAAGATAAAATCACAGGAGAACAAAAGTGGGATTAAAAAAAAAAAGGGGGCCTGTATGTACTGTAAGCTACGGCACAATTGCACAGAAGATTATCTTATTTAATTTACAACAGAGCTCTTGAGGATAAAAGATTTTCAACTTGAGATGAGAACGTTCTTTTTGTGGGGTAACAATAAGATACACAAAGCGGATTCATTTAAGTACAAGTGGTGTCACAGATTAGCTTGCTAAGATATGTCGACTTTTACTCTGTGTTTTTACACCCAACTGCAGAGAGAAAAAACAAAATGTGATTGCATACAGACTAAATGGAAAGCGGCAGGTTGATGGGAAGTGACACGAAGAAAAAAAGAAAACATGATTTTCTGTACAAAGCAAATGAGGAAACATTTTCTGTTTTATTCTATTTAGTCTTGTTATTATTCACAGATTTTACGCTGTACAAACCACACAAAAATCAAAACCCCAGAGGCTGACAAGCAAGGTGAGGGGAATAAGTGGAAGGACTTCCTCTTAATCATGTATCAAGGACACAAAGCTTCAACAGTGCATATCAACTGGATGAGAGTGTGATTTGTAATTAAGCAAAAAAACAAAAGAGATTTAAAAGAGAAAAAAAATCGATATATGAAAACAAACTGCCTTATGAAGATTTTTCCTCTTCATGATGGCATATTAAAGGATAAAACTGCTCCATGTGAATAACAAAAGCAAGTTCGTAGAAGCAGTTTCTGAGAAGTGGTGGGCGGTGTTGGTGTCTTCCCATCTTAAGAACAATTTTTGGTTTGTTTTTTTTTGGGAGAACTGAATATTCTTAAGAGCATCCAGAGAGGGCCAAGTCTCTATCAAGAGAAAGCGTCCTTTAGATTTATCACAGAACGGCGACACAAAAAAATAATTTCCGTTATTATGCAACTGTTCACCAGCCAAGCAGAACTCTGCACTGTCACTGAAAGAAACTCTTTGTCTCTGTTCTTTCGTATATCTCCACAAGTGTTCAGCCAATCTGCTGCAAACTCGGTGGGTGGATTGCACCGATGTTCACAGTGCAAGTAAACTACTGCGGTGCAAGTACTCGCAGGACTTTTCAATGTTTACCATTCAGCCATTCACGCACCTATTGTGTCGGATGTGCCTGCAAGGTGCTCATCAGCCATTGTCAACTTCGGTTTCATTGTCTTGCCCAAGGACACTTTGGTGAGTTTCAACACTGCAAACAATGAGACGTCCTTCAGGTGGGGTATAAACATGGCTGACTAGTGAATGGGTTGTAATTTATGTATCTGCATAGGTGCTATGTGAGAAAAATACAAAGCTACAACTGTACTGTACACTGCAGGATAATTGGAAAAAGAAAATCTGTTGCGTCGATCTTTATAGAGGGACTAATGCTATGTCTGCTGTCAGATAATGGCATCTATGTGTGACACTATATACTTGCATTTGATGATGTTGCCTAGCAACAGGGGCGACTCAGGCTCCTCCCACAGCCAGCCAAAATGGCCACCACTCATCCAAACAACTTCAATCTTTACACTGCACTTCCTTGGCTCCCCAGCAATATACCTGCCAAGGCTGAAGTGGATCGGATGTACGGTTGTCTAGATAAGCAAAGAACAGGAAAACAGGAACACAGACTGACAGAGCTTCCTTCACTTATTAGTAAGATGCAACTTTCAAACGCCGAGTAATTCCAACATTGAATGACCTTACATTAAAATAGTATCACACACACACACGTAGCTTCAGGACAAAGTTGACTAATCTGAAATTCACCAATTTCTCCTGGCCATGTCAACAAACATGCTCTCATTTTGACGGTATTAAACATCATCTATATGCAGATGTTGGAAGGTGGTTGGCCCAAAAGGTCGCAATGTTGTAATTAACATCTTAAAGTCTAATATACATCCTTTAGGTAAAATGACAAAGACTAAAAGTAGGTGAAGTGGAGGGGTTCAGTGCCAAAGTAGCCCAAACCACAAAAAAAGTGTTTATGGTCGACTAGTTCGTGGTAAAGTGGTCCAACCAACAGCCCTCTATCAATGTGACAATGGGACCTTGATGTTTGGTCCATGATGGTTTTGGCATGAAAATTTAGTGGCAAACTGGACCAAACCACAGGAATTGCTGACTGTTATGTCGCAGGTAGTCGCATGCGTTTGCGATTCAAGACAGCGGACATTGTGACCTCAAGCCCTGTGAAAAATCAACTCGCTGGTACAGTGAGGTAAAATAGAAACTGAATTAACCACCACCAAGCATCTATTTCTACCCCATGGTCCTTAAAAGGATCTCTGGTTCCTTATGATGTAAACTCTTCAATGCTATTTAGCAAGACAAACCTTGGATCAGCGTTTTTCTCAAAAAGTAGAACATGTGGTATGGTCCGCTTTGGCACTCAGCAACATTGAAACTTAAATAAGTCATCACAAAGTAGCTGTTTCTATCTCTGGACAGTGTTGGAACATCTTTAGATGACTCCTCCAACAACCAGGATTTTGAGTCCATTTTTCTTTTCAAATTAATAAATGTGGTTCGGTCCACTTTGGCACTAACCCCTTCAATTCTGACTGAGGTTACAGGTTGTGTGGTCAGCATTCCCTGTTTTGAAGCTTGTTTAGAGGAAGCATTAGAAACTGAAATCGTCACTCAGCTCAGCAGGTGGCATCGAGTTGAACATTGAGATCGAGTATATCTTTCCTGTGACAGAGTAGTTCTGGAAGATTTAGACTTACATGGTGGCTGGAAGTAGTCAAGGATGGGTTCAGGTACCCATACTTCCATGCTATGTAGTCTCCCAGAAAAACATTTAGAATGACAGAATAGTATGTCCAATACAACATGTCAGAAATAACAGGATGTCCTGCAACATCTGGTTGGATTTCACAGTATGTAAGCTAGCATACTTTTGGGCAATTTTGACCCAGAGTCCTCTGAGTAGGGGAAGATACATCTTATGGTTTCTGATCAGTGATTTCACACTATAGACTGCAAGAGATATATAAGCAAGACGTTGCAAGTAATATGTCCTCATTGTAAGCATGCAATGGTTCATAAGTATGCAATTTGGAATGCTAATTCATGATAATACGTGGCTGTTGCATATTCCTTGTTCCCTGTACGGGATTAATTGTCCAAGCTTTCCCTTTAGTTGTTGTGCAAGCATGTAGATTACTGATGTTGTGTTGTAATTTATGAATTGTTTAACCTCTTAAAATTCTGTGAATGGGTGAAAAACTTGACATCCGTAGTACTTTTTTGCAATGGCTGCATTTTCCACATCTGAAATGTCCTTTTAGAAGAAGCCAGCTATGATTAGGTTTTATAGGTTGCAGCAGAGTTTAAGGTTATCTGTGATTGCTGCAACGGTAGAAGTGGAGGTTATTTAGTGTTCTCACATAGCGGTGGTTTTGCATTTAGGTCGTACTAAAGGCTGATTGTGTCCTTGAAGTTTCTGATGACAGTGAGTGAATTCAGGGTTATTTGTCCTGTTTTTTTGTTCCCCCCCCCAGATATGGCTGTAGGCTTATGCAATTCAAGTCTTAATGATGCTAAAGCATGGTTGTAGGCTTCGTCTATTATAAACTGATGGGTATTTATTTCATTGAATCTTGACTTCATCTCATCTGCTTTACATATAAATTCTTCCAGTTCCAAGCAACTTCTCATTAGTTGTAAAACGCCTCAAGTGGGCTTGTTCCGGCTGACATATCCGTTGTTGTTGGACTTGTTTTTTTTTTAAAGAATAAACCGAATATATACACAAATTATTTAAAACTCGGTCAGACTGTGTTGGCGAATCTCTGGCATCAGTAGCCTGTCAGTGCACAAACACAAGCAGATGTATTTTTATTTTGTTAAGTAGTCGAGAATTTCTCATGCAGTAATCAATTAACTTGTCTTGCCTGTGTGCACACTTGAAATGATGTTCTGCTTGCTGTTCTTTTTTTTTTTTTTTTCGGAATTTTTTCCTTCACAAAAACAATATAGCAGCCAAATTAAATGCAGCATGAACGTCAGGAAACAGAGATATTCGGAGATTGGTGCTCGTGTGTGAAGCCACATCTAGTTAACAACTCCGCAGCAGTACAGTTCCCAGTAATAAACAGGATGAATCATTTTGTGGTTTATGACACAGAAAGAATCCAACAACAACAGCAAACACACACAAAAAAACAAGCTAAGGTGTCCTCGTGTACTGAAGACTCTGGAGGCCTGTGAGGGTTTTCACAGAAGATAAGCGCGATCTCTTCGACGGCTTTAATTTCCTGACATTCTGAAAAGAAAGAGAGCAATGTATGTAAATGTATTTGTAAGTGCGTTCATGTAAGATGAGGTGGGAATGTAAGTGATTTTTTTCCCGCCCTCCCAGGTTAAACGAACGGCTTTTGACGATGGCCCAACAGCACCTCCCAGCTGGAGAAGAAAGTCGGGGAAAAAAAAAAGGTGAAGTTCAACTCCTGCAGGTGCCATTCCTCCACAGCGATTACCATCCGCCGCCACGCGCTGATGGCAAAAGCAGATAGACGGCCTCCACTTTGTATGTTTACTGCCAATATTGCTTTTAAAGAGACGCCGTCCTGCAAGGCTCCTGAGGATGGCCCTGACATTTCCAGGGAACGTTCTCTGAACGGTGGGGTCTTTGTTGAGATGTCTATTAAAAGTGACAACAACATGCTAGCGTTTACTGGCCTCCTCTTATTGTCTATCTTGGTGCAGATGGAGGTCTTTGAGGTGGAACTTGAATGGACAACGCTGACGAAAACAGCAAAATAGATGCAAAAGGTGTTGCAAAAGTGTGCAGTCATGAAACAAACAAATTTCGCATCGATTCGTGGGTAGAGAATCTGCATCAGGGAGCAGTTTCGTCCAAATTATTGCATTCTTCATCTGTAAAAATACGACTACAGCTTTAATTTCTCATGCGTGCTATTTGGCATCCCTAAATCACGAAAAAAAAAAAAAAGCTCATCCGAAGCGATCAAAAATGTCATCGTGAATTAGCCGCACAGGGGAGCGAATACTCCAAGGAAGAGCAAATGACAGTCATTTACCTTCCACCTTCCTATCATACAACAAACTCCCCACTCTCCTCACTGTTCTTCAGCTCATTCTGGAGCAAATAGACTCTAAAGACAAGCTCTTATCTCATCCTTTAAAACCCCCGCTGTAATTGTCCTCCTTTGCTCTAAGATGGGAGTTCACACCTCTTCCTCCACATCTTGGTTCTTTTATGTGTCTGATGTAGTGGTGAATCACACTCAGCCATCTTTTATGCCCCCTTTAATAGACACTCACGGTAATTGCGCCATTAACTTTGGGGACTTCTGGCACGGATGTTCGTGAAAGACCGGGCCTGTGTTTTGGGGATTGGATGAGATTGGATGGTGCGGCTATTTTGGGCTTCAACTGCCGTAATAATGATATGCAGACAAGGGGAGCTTGGTGTTGCATATATTACACAACGGTTTCCAGTTTCATTCCAGTGCTGTCGCATAGCTGCGTTCACCGCGAGCTCGATACAGATTTCAGAGGTATTTGCGTAAATTCATACGAGGGAGCAAGACAGTGGCTTTATCGTGGACTTGAAATGAAATGAATCTGCGAGGAACTATGAGGATGCCAACATTCCAGAAAGGCGATGAAAGTGGTATCCTCTGGCATCCAGAGTGTTCAGAGCTTATACAGCGGCCCCAGTGCTGCGACGTGACAGTAGCAGACGCACACTCCTTGGAATACCAAACAGGCTTTGACTTAAACAGCAAGTTTTTCCAACTCAATGTGAAACAGCCAATCTCCAACCCCTGCGCCCCTGCTTTTCTGCCCCATGCTGAGGGGTTAAATGGCTTTAACTCGCGGAGCAAAGAGGCAGGATGAACGTGAGGTAAGTCGGAGGGTTCGAGGGATTATTGGCAAGGAGCCTGGGGGTGTGTTGGGGAGAAGGGAGGGGGGCGGCGGCAGTTTGTGGGTGTTCGGTGGTGGCGTTTAGGGTGAAGTGCTGGTCAAGCATGGCTGCCCGGTTGTCTGGAGTGACCCATCACCCTGGACGGTCCACCGCAGGCTAATTTCATCCTCCACTGAGCAGGGGACCAAAGGGGAGCTGGCTGTCCTCTGAGGCCCACGTCAAGCCCCCCTCTTAAGGGCTTGGGATTGACATGGTTCCCCCGAGGGGCGCTGGAGGGGGGTGGGATGGTGGTGGGAAGGAGGAGAAGGAGCAGGGGAGCCACCGACAGGTTGATGAGGGAGATTGACTCACTGAGACAGCTGGTGGATACCTGGGAGTCAGTGTAGGAAGAGCTCAGAGGAAACAAGGATTCAAAGGAATGACGAAAACAGGAATATTTTACTCTCTGACCAGACGTGAGTTGGTAGATGTTATTGCATCAGAGCTGTGGGTTCAATAAGAAGCCACACAGCATGGCACAANAAGTAGGTGAAGTGGAGGGGTTCAGTGCCAAAGTAGCCCAAACCACAAAAAAAAGAAAAAAAAAATGGATAAGTGTTGATGGTCTACTAGTTTGTGGCAAAGTGGTCCAACTAACAGTCGTCTAGCAATGTGACAATGGGACCTTGAAGTTTGGCCCATGATGGTTTTGGCATGAAAATTTAGTGGCAAACTGGACCAAGCCACAGGAATTGCTGACTGTTATGTCGCAGGTAGTCGCACGTGTTTGCGATTCAAGACAGCGGACACTGTGACCTCAAGCCCCGTGAAAACTCAACTCGTTGGTACGGTAAGGTAAAATAAAAACTGAATTAACCACCACCAAGCATCTATTTCTACCCCATGGTCCTCAAAAGGATCTCTGGTTCCTTATGATGTAAACTCTTCAATGCTGTTTAGCAACACAAACCTCAGATCAGCGTTTTTCTCAAAATAGAGCTTCGCATTAGTTCAGACAGGCACGGCATCAGGGTGTCACATGGCCCCTCCTGTCCAATCGTCATCGCTAAAGTCCAGCCCACCCACTTAGCTGCTTTATAACTGAGACAGCGTTCATTCATTCTGCCTGCTTCACCACATCGCTGCTACTCCAGCCTCTGCAGATCGACAAATCTCCTCCTCCTCCCCAACCACCACCTTTTAAAAACAGTTCAGTCTCATATAACCCCGTGTTTCCCATATCGTGGGACTATAGGTTGCAGATGGTGCATTATTGTACCTTGTAATCTAGATTGTGTAAGTGAAGACTATTTAGTTGGTCTCCTGTTCATACTGTATTTGAAACACTGTAAATTGTAAATTCATGGCTCTCTGGGGGGGTTTGTGATCTCAGGGATTATCTGTGTCATGCTTGCTCAGATCGTTCCAGAGCATCACGAGCAGAGTCACCGCCAAACTCAGTGTATGTGTGATCCCAAATAAATGGTTAAAATCTGACAAAGTGTCCTGTCTGAAATGTAGAACATGTGGTATGGCCTGCTGTGGCACTCAGCAACATTGAAACTTAAATAAATCATCGCAAAGTAGCTGTTTCTATCTCTGGACAGTGTTGGAACATCTTTAGATGACTCCTCCAACAACCAGGATTTTGAGCCCATTTTTCTCTAAAACTAGTAAATGTGGTTCGGTCCACTTTGGCACTAACCCCTTCAATTCTGACTGAGGTTACAGGTTATGTGGTCAGCATTCCCTGTTTTGAAGCTTGTTTAGAGGAAGCGTTTGAAACTGAAATCGTCACTCAGCT